>NW_010972820.1:8400120-8400346 GCF_000737465.1 Haliaeetus leucocephalus | reverse complement strand
CCCAGCCCCAGCCCCGGCATGAGGGTGGCGAGGCCGGGCCCCCAGCACCAGGTACCCCGCGGGTGGCGAGAGGCCGCGGCCGCGTCCCCACCGCCTTGGCCCCCCGCAGGGCTGAGCCTCCCCGGGGAGGCGGGAGCGGTGCTTCCTTGCGGGGTCCTCGCTCGACCCGCAAAGGCGTCGTTCAGAGCTGCCGGAGGGTAACTGGGGGGGGGGGGGGGGGGCGGGG
>NW_010972820.1:8381943-8400110 GCF_000737465.1 Haliaeetus leucocephalus | reverse complement strand
GGGGGGGGGTCGCAGGTCCGTTCTAGGTCCGTTCTGCGGGAGATCCAGCGGCCGCTGCCTGGGGTGGCCGGGCAGGTGCTGTGGCGAGCCCCCCACCCCGGGACGCAGCCGGTCCCAGAAGGGCAGCGTGCCGCTTGTGTGTGTGGTGGGGGGGTGTCTCTGCTGGGGGGTTTAGGCCCGTCCAAGTAGGTTTTGCCTCTGAATGGCCCGGTGTTTATTTCGCTCTTGCAGAGAGTTGGGTTATCCTTTTGAAAGAGTGAGGCCGGTCTTGCGTTTCTGATAGAGAAGAGCTTGCTGTAACTGTAAACAAATGCAAGTCAATAGCGGTTTGTTGGACGGGAATTAAAATGCTGCTTTGGATCTCTCTTGTAAGTTTCTTAGAGTCACCGCGTTAAGATTCTTCTTTTAAAGGAGATTTTTCAGTCCTCGAACTGCTGCAGGTTGCCACAGAAACTGTTTTGTATTTTTCTGGTTTGTACAGGTCTAGTACCACCTGGATACAAATTGCTTTGCTTTGACATAATCCAGCAGTACAGCCTACATAATGCAAACGGTAACTGTCACGTTTAAACTTGTTTCCTTCTGTGTCACTGATTTATTGGTACTTAAACAGTGTTTACAGCATGGAAATTGCAGACATTCCTTCCAAATCCTTTGCCCTTTAATACTTTTTGTTTCATTGTACACATTACAAAACTGGTATATAGAAAAACTAGGCACTCATCATTGAAATTCAGCCTCTTGGTTTCAGTGAGGTCACATCAAAAGTAAATTGGGCTGTGGTCTCCAGGCAGTTGTGTCACAAAACCACTGCAGGAAGAGCTATTTACTGCTGGGGAAGAATAGGTAGCACTTAGGTGCCTCGAGACTACTCCAGCTGGACCTACTCCTACTGCTCGGTCCTAAAAGATGACCAGAGAAAGAGGTGTTAGAGCTTGAGACTTGAGGAGTCTGGGCTTTGCTTTTATTCTTGCTGTTGTGAACAGGGTGTGTGACCTCAGGCACACACTCACTTGCCTTGATTTCTGTCTTGAATTAAGTCATGTAAACTAGTTGGATGTTTTTAAAATCTGGTATTCAAAAGACTTTGAGACATTCAGAGAAAGTACACTTATTGATATTTAAATTAAAATAATTTAAGTATTTAAATTCATATAAGAATAATGTATTGTGTGTGAAATAGAAACAGTTCCAGTGAAGAGCAGGTCTGTGGAACAAAGTGCTTTGTAGGAGAGGGGGAGTACGTGTTCTCAGTTCTTTAAATCCATGCAAGTGCAGACATGTCTAGTGCTTCAGTTGAATGACAGTCTGAGACACAGAAAAATGGAACTAGTGCAAAAATTTAGAGTACATGAGCATTTTGGGGATCATTTTTCTGTCATTTTAACTTGAATTATGGTTTGTTTGAGAAAGCCACAATAATTGCAGCTACTTCTGGATTAGGTAAATGAATAAAATAGGAAGAACTGCCAGTTCTGTGTAGCCCCACATTTAGGAAAGGTGTAGGATTTGTAGGATTTTTAATTTTTTTTTAGGAAAAGAATCATAGTTAATCACTACTCTTTGTTTCTTAATCCCTTCATTTCCAAAAGATACCCATCTGATAAGGAAACTGCAGTAGCTACTGCGTTTAGCAGAACTGAAAATATGGCTTTTAAGCTGAGTATGTATCAGCTTGGTGATAAATAACTTGTCCTGTGAGGCCAGTTGTGCCAGTCGTTGTCGTTAAGATCCTAAACAAGGAAACTCCAAATTTGTAGCCTGTCAGTGTCACCACCAGTGAGGTTTTGCTGTCGGTGACCTTTAAAGGGGAGGCAGCAGCAGCACCAAGCCCCTCAGACTGGGAAGTGCCGAAGTCTCCCTTGGAAATGCAGCGCGAGCTGCTTGGACACTTAGATGCTTTGGGGCATTTTATCCTACAAGCGTATAAAGCTCTAAATGGGTATTTTTAATGTCAGCTTCAAATGCATATGATAGTGTACCAAGCTGAATTTTCAGCACTGGCACGTTGAAAGGGTGAATTCTACTAGGAGACTGTGTTGATTTTTTAATACGCAGCTCATTGTGCCTTTCTCAACCCTAAGCTTGGGTAGGAGTGCACTTAGATTATGTAAAATGGTCACTGGTTGTCTAGGAAAACATTACCTCCAAAAAAGGTCACCTCAAACTCATTTCCCTTCCCTGGCTCCTTCTTTTAGATTGTTTTATATTGCGTTACAGTGTGTGATTTTTGTATAATTTTGTTTGAATCTATCAGTATTTAGTGCTTAATCAGGAGACAGGTGATTCAGATGAAGATGTTAATCCAAACGTGGTTTAGTGAAGTAAATCGATAATTATATTTTCACTTTGCCTGTCTATGGTAAAATGTTCTTTTTGCCATTTAGAGGAGGCTTAAGTATGTAAATAAGTCTCTCTGGGAGATATAACACTTAATATTGGTACTGACTGTACTTGAGGGGAGCAAAATGACTCACTGTGCTAACATGAGGGAAGCAGTCTGAAGATTGTGGTTCATAGCTAGTGCTCAGGTCATGAATTCTGAATGACTGAGAATTAAGTTTGATAACAGTCCCCATACTCATCTGACAAAACTGTAATCGAGTTTTGGGAGAGGTTTTGTGATAAGAGGCAGAGCTCTAGCTGCCAGGAGCCAGTAGTGGGGGAGGAACAGGGATCTGAAAAAGCATTTTAGGCGCACTGTGGAGCAAGAGCTGTAGCTAAGGTTAGGTGGCTGGTCCTGTTCTAGAGGCCCTGTGTCTGGGCTTGTAACTTAACTCTGCTTCAGTGTTTCAAGGTGGAATTTCTGATATTGGGTGTCTGTTTCGAAGTGACTTTCTGTTTTCTTCACTTACATTTTAAGGAGGTGTAGAACCAAAGCAGAAGGTGGTCTGTTAACTAGCCGAGGTGATGTGTGTTGTACTTTTTAAGTATTTAAAAACCTCTTCTAAAAGCATCTGCAGTTCAATTTTCCATTTCAAGCTTTTACTTAAATTTGATAGGAATGCTTCTTGTCGCTTAAAAAAGTTACCTAAAAGTGGGCTTGATTGACAGAGTCTTAAGATACAGAAAAGCCATAAGTAGAATGAGTTTATACATTGTTGCGGTTTTAGAGTGGTCTTCTCTGAGCATGTATGTGCATGCATTACAGATTTTTGGTCTAGTTGTCATTGTGGGGTTGGATGTACTAAGTGGGACAGACTGGTGAGAGAGAATGGTAACTGGGAAGTATATAATTAAGTTTGCAGACTTGTCTCATTAACTTTTCTGTCTCGGCTCTGAAGAGCTGTTTCTTGGTGTAAATTTGCATAAAACATATTTCCTGGCTGAGAAGTCTCTGAAAAGGCACACAGTCTGATGGTTAGGGCATTAGCCCGTGACTTGAGAGATCTCAGCTCAAGCCATCAGTCTTCTGTAGCAGCCTCTGTTAGACATGCAGCTTTTCTGTTTCTCAGTTTTTTTTCTAAATGGCAGATAATACACTTGCCCTACCTCACAGGAATGTTGCATGAATTAAATACATGAGATGAGATGGTCAGATACAGCAGTGATGAGGGACATGTAGATTCAGAAATGGTAGGTATCTGGTGAACATAGTTCCCATGGAAATAATAATAGTGGCTGTACAGAAGTACAAGTTAGATTGCATAAGGGGAAAGAGGAGGCTTTTCTGTGGTTTCTGAGGTAGTCTCCACCAGCATAGCAATACAGCATTTATATGGCTAAAGTCTTGCTTCTCTGTCAAGGTACGTCTCCAAGGTGAGCAGTGGAGTGGATTGCCACCTGGCTCATTAGCTGTGAGCTTCTGGGTGTTGAGGGTGAAATCTGTACCACCCTTGGTGCTCAGCTTTGCAGCCATCTGAGTTCTGTGTTCTGACTTCGAAGGTGGAGCGCCTCTGATGCATTATTATGATGATGATGATGTATTGTTTGCCCCTAAAGCCTCAGTCATGGTTGGCTTTCTGCTGAGCTTGGAGCTGTATTCAGCTGCAGAATTTCTAGACTGAATGGAAGTGGTGTGGCAAGGTTAACAAACAGAAGGAAAGAAGCCGGCAGAAGTTTGATGCAGAAAATGGCAGTAAGTAGGTCACTTCGGCATGCAACTCGGTCTGGAATCACATGAAAATTGCTTGTACTTCTGTAATAACCAAAATCAGTTGCTTGCAACTGCTGATCATCCTAGCCCTGATTGCTTCACTGAGTGCTTGTCATTGCTCCAGGTGAGGTGCTTCTTTAAGAGGAAGGTGCAGGAGAGAGATGTGGTGGTGCGGCTGGTCGGGATGCAGGTCTTGCTTTTGAGAGGGAAAGCTGGAGAGCGGTGTGCTTTGATTTGAGTGTATTTGGAAGATGGAGACTTAGTGAAGGGCATCATGGAACATGGAAATATGTTCAAAATGAAGGGAAGGTACTCTAGGACTGTTTTGAGAATTATTACTCTGTTGTCTATATAGTATTTGAAATGTTGGGATACTAGGAGCACCTGGAGATGCCTGCTATTTCTCAAGTACTAGGAGAACTTGATTAAATGCTGCTTCTGAAAAAGAGGGGAAAACAGTTTTTAAATGTCTGCCATAGCTTGTAACTGAACAATAACAATTTTCAGAAGATTTCTAATGGGTCAGAATTTATACAACTCTCATGACTATGGTAACCATGCACCTTATGACAACAAGCTTGTTTCTGTTCTCAGCACCCTCTGGAAGAAACATATTTACCTCCATTTTGCAGATGGGAAACTGAGGCTCATCTTCACAAATCCTTTGCAACGTCTCTGTCAGAACAGAGACTTGAACCCAGGCTTCCCAAGTACTAGGCTGGTGCCATGATTTCAGGGGGATGCTTTCTCTTCTGAGGGAAAACAAAGCAACTTATTCAGTCCTCCAAAAAACTCTTAAGTCACTTTGCAGAGAGGGTTTGGTTACTTAAGTAATGTAACCTGTTATATGCCATGTAATCATAGTAGTTTGACCTCTGCATGCTTTAAAAAATGTGAAGTGTATTGATACTGATGTATTTTAGATTGTGAGGCAAAATATGTTAGCAGCCTGGGATCTCAGGTTCTTAATTCTTGGGGTTTTTTCTTCCTGTAACTGTTCTGGGAAAGGAGAAGACTGAAACACAGTTGTTGAAGAATTAAACTTCCAGGTATTTCTCTTGGAGTGCTTGAGTTGGCAGAGAACTGCAGACATCTGCTAAGTTAAATGATGTGTACAGACTTTTTTCCTTGCTTTCCTTGCATCCTTGTCATTTGGATGTAAGATGTTTCTCTAATTTGCTAATGTAGTTGTAGCCGAGATAAGAAGCTCTGCTAGAGCTTTGTGAGGAGAGAGGGTGTTTGTAAGATATAAATTCCATCCTACAAGTGGCATTGCTAGAGATTTGGCCGACAGGCAAAATTTGTTTCTGAATGTGGGGACCCTCAACAGGAAAAAGCTGTATCACAAACTTTACTGTCCTAAGGAAAAAGACAGTAGTAAGAGCTGCCCTTTGATCTCACTTTATCCAAATAAGACTTGAGAAATGAAGGCATCTGACTTAGGATTTAAGGAGACTGTCAGAGTCTGATGGGCTTTGGTAGTTCCAACTTAGACCTGTGCTGATTGTTTCCGGCTCTCTGAAGCTGGTTTTTAATCTTGGGGGAAAGTTCAGGGAACAGTAACTGATTAATAAAATTGCTTCTCGTACAATGAACTCATGCAAATAGAAACCTCAGCTAAAGACAGAAAAAGTGCAATAGTGAGTGCGACCAGTATTGCTTGTTTATAACAGCCTTTTATCTATGTGGGGAAAATGTAGCAAAGTTAAAAACTGCATTTGGCAGACAGCTTTTAGGGGCCTCATTTGCTCTTGAGGCCTAAAACAGCTGAAGGTGCCCCTCTGCTCTGTGTACATGGTATTTATTCATCTAAAAACCCAGTTGAGAACCCGGATGGGGGTTGGTATCATCAGAAAATTAGTGGTTTGGGCTATGGAGCAGAGGCAATGGATGTGTTTTAAAAGATGACTGGGGGAGAGGGAACAATAAGGAGCCCAAACCATTGGTTTATATGTAGCCTAGTGTTTAGCACTCGTCTCCATTCCCAGCTTTAATCCCAGGTCTCCCTCCATCTGTAAGAGCACCGTGCCATCGGCTGCCCAGTTGGGAGCTGCTTCGAGTGGCATCGTTCCTGGGGAAGCCATGCCGCTGGCTGGGGAGTAATCCCTTCAGGAGAGCTGTTTTGCAGCAAGTGCTGTGCACATGAAGAAGTGAGCCTCTGTAGTGATGGGGAGGTGGTCGCGTTTGAATGTGCGAGGTGAGGCCGTCTCCTGCTTTGCTACGTGCCCCGTGGACCCTGCTGTGCCTTCTCTGAGGGCTGCTCTGTGCCAAACGATGAAGCTGCCCTTGAACCCATGGCTCCCACCCTTCCAAAGGGAATGGTTTAACAGGAAGGACACAAACTCACCCAGGTCTTTTATGCAGTTTGCTCCTTGGCTGCACGAAGGGCCCGGGGTGCTGTACGCCTGGCAGAAAGCTTCATCTAGCTGAGGGAGAGGGCAAGTAGTGAACTGCTGGAGGGGCATCCAGCCTCCCTCTTACCTGCAAGCCATCATGTCCACAGAATTGTGTGCAAGGACGTGGCTGCCTCTGTTTCATTGAGCAAAATCCTCTCCCTCCCTCCCAACGTGAATAGCTTTTTATCCTGTCTTGAAAAGAAGGCAGATACAAATGTAGATCAGGTACTTTCAGCAGTTTAAGAGCTCTTTGAGGTTGGGAAAAAGAAATCTGATTAGGGTTACAGCTGTTTCATTTCCTGACAGATGCACAGAGTGTTATGTGCTGGCGTACTGCGGATGTACACACACACCAGTCTTGTTTTATATCAGTGGCATAAGCACACAGCAGCTCTGTACTGAACTTCTTGTTCTGGACACCCTGCCAAAATATGCTTTATGCAGAATTTTCTGTTAACCAGGTTGTAGTGTGTGTGTGTGTGTGTGTGTGCATATAAATTTGTGTGTGTTTTCTTTGGTTGGCAGGGCCTTTGTTGCTGATTTTTTTGTTGCTGGAGTGGGGCAGTACACTGTAAACAAGTGTGGCTAATTATAAAGCACTTGTATAAAAAATGATTTGCATTTGTACAAATGGTACTAGTAAAAGTACCCGGGTAAGACGAGTACCATGAGTACCCAAATAAGCCCAACTCTGAATGGAGAACTCTTCTTTATTGCAGCCACAGCTAAAAAGCTGTTTGTAACTAAATGCTAAGGTGGTGTAATTCTCTTTTCTAGGAACTTGGAATAAGAATTCCTAGACCACTGGGACACGGACCAAGCAGATTCATCCCCGAGAAAGAGGTGTGGTAGTGTTTTCAAGTACACAGTGAACTTTATGCTTTTAAGGAACACTCTTTTACTAGTAACCCACATTTGGTTTCAGGACAGCAGCTGAGCTGCAAAACATTTTCAGTCATGATCACATTCAGTTCTGGTGAGACATTGGCCACAGTTCTAGTGTACAGAAGCAGTGAGAGCCCTGGGGAGCTTTGGAATAGTTATGACCCCTCCTGTACTGCTATCTAGCATAAGAGAAACCCGATACTGTTTTCTGTAAGAGTGTCTGTTTCCCTGTGAACATCCGGATGTAATTTCCTACTGGTCCACAGGGCACCTGCCCCCCTGCTCTGGGGTTGTTTTTTCTTGAGCTGCCTCTACCATTCTGAATAATCTGAGAAGCTTCAGAGTGCTGTGGCTGTGCATTTGTGGTGCTTCTCCCCTGATAGTCTGGTAAGAGAATTCGGAGCAGAGGAAAAGTTAGTAATGTGCCTGTGGTTTTCTAGGAATTTTAGAGCCCGAAGTTTCAATTTCCTTTTATTTCTCTCTTGTGTCATCTTAGCTAGCTTTTTACTTCTTTCCCTCTTTTTCCCTTAGTAAAAATGATGATTCAGTTAGCTTTTTGTTATTATAATAAACTAAGATCAGTTTGGAGCATTCGAGAAAGTGAAGGTGAGACAGTTAAAAATGAGAAGTCAGTGTGGTACGAGAGAAAGCGTAAAGCCAAAAATGTCCTTTTGCTGATATAACCACTTGTGATCTCCTAAATGAGAGGTATTAAAGGGATTTTATGTGCCTTGCCTTACGTGCACTGATTTAATGCCATCAATAGATCTAATATAATTCCTTTCACTGGGGCCTCTGAGTGCTGTGGTAATATATGTATTTACTATTTTATTGGTACTACTTAGACAATATTGCTAATTGCTCTTTCCGTTCAATCAGACGATTCAAGTGGGAAACGAAGACACCATGATGCACACACTGTTTGCAGATACTTTTGCTACGCTGGGCCGATTGGACAATGTTACCTTGGTGATGGTTTTCCACCCACAATATCTCGAAAGCTTTCTAAAAACTCAGCACTATCTACTGCAAATGGACGGTCCACTCCCGCTTCATTATCGACACTACATCGGGATAATGGTATGCTGGAACATAAAGCAGCAAGCAGAAACAGCCACTTTGGCAACAATCTCTGGTCTTGTTTAATAGCAGTTATTACTGTGTTTTGCAGTTTCTAGTTGGAAAGGCATTTTACCAGGAGCTAAGGGGAAAAGCAGAGTAGGTTTATTTGTGTCTGGTTTACAAATTGTTTTGTAAGACCAGTACTGTATGTTCATAGTTTCAGTACGACTGTGAGAAAGAGGGGAAAAAAATCTGTTATAAAAATAAGACAATTGTTTATTTTTGGTTTCCGTAGTATCTCAGAAACTGTTTTTCAAGAAAGCTTGGTTTTGTGTGTGTCCTGTCGAATACACCTCCCTCTAATTCAGTAGTCTGTCCCATCATCTGTTTCTGAATCTCTAAATTCTAAGCAAGTTTTCTGCCAGAAATAGTTGATTTCATAATTTCCAATCTGCCGATTCGATGATCTTTGCTTGCTGAAGTTGGAATTATTTTGGGGCTGTGTCTTAGTTTGATGGGGAAAGTATTACTGTTTGAATAAATGATACTGGGTCTGTTCTTTGCTGAAAAGCTGCCCTTAGTCTCTCTTGCGTTCTAAACTTGCTTTTGTTTTTGTTGGTAAAGATTCACGTAGAGGCAGCCTTGCTGCTTCTCCACTGGAGAGTACTATGCAGTATGGGTGACATCCTTCAGGACATACAGTAAATCTATGCCTGTCCTTATCCCTGGATATAGGCATGTTTCACCTGTAGCCAGCAGAGTTATAATGTATATTAATGAGGATTATTTATGTTGTGAGAACAGCAATCAAAGGAGGCTGATGTGTTAATCTAAATTTTTTTTTTTTTTTTTTTTACTTCAGCCTTTGATCACTGCAGGTCTTATTCTTGAATATTTTGAGGAAATGATAACTTACGGTATTTGTCATAAAGCACTAACTTAGTGTAATTGTTTTCTGTATCACAATTGTGTTTTCTGTTCTAGGCTGCAGCACGACATCAGTGCTCTTACCTTGTTAACCTCCATGTGAATGACTTCCTTCATGTCGGTGGAGACCCTAAATGGTTGAATGGTCTGGAAAATGCACCTCAAAAACTGCAGAATTTAGGAGAACTGAACAAAATGTTGGCTCACCGACCCTGGCTTATCACCAAGGAACATATCGAAGTAAATCTTTCATGGTGTAATGTGAAAGTACCCTTATTTTTCAGTAATGCAATCACAGATTCTTAAGAGTTAGGAACCAGACAGGGTGAAAGATGTTCTGTGTTACTTTCATTTCAGTGTTATATCACTGTGATACTGCATGATATAGTATCACTTGTGACCTTGGAAAACTAACATGATCATAACTGGTCCTAAATGACCAACAGATTTAATGTACAAGACACTGACATTTCAGCGTTGCCACGTCAGATTTCTGTTGGTGCGGTGACGATGTGCTCAGATGTGCCCTTCCTGAAGCGGTGTGCTCAGATGTGCCCTTCTTCAGTAGCCAGAACCCCCTGAGCATTTCTGAGATGCTGCTAGAGGTCACCACGTTCTTGTCTCAGTTGCTGTGGGTTCAAATGCTTAGTTTTCAGGCTGGGTTGCAGGGAGCAGGCTGGCAGAAGAGCCCAGGGGAGCCGTGGTGGTACAAGCCAGCCAGGACTGCAGCACCAACAAGCCCCCAAGCAGCCGCTCCTGCTGCCCCCTTCTCCGAGGGCTGCCCGCATCAGCCAGCTTCCAGGGCACGTGCCTGCCCCGGGACCTGGCCGTGGTTACTGGAGCGGCTCCTCTGCTCTTCTCTTTGCCCTTAGCAAGGAGGAGGCGGGTGCTGGGACTTTCTCGGTGCTGTCTGCTGGGTGTGAGAGGCGGCGGTGGGTCCTGCTGGGAGGCTGGGCTGTGGGGGAGGGCATGCGTGCTCTGCCAGAAGGCCCCAAACCTCCCACACTTTCCTGCCTGAAGGGGAAGTTGGGGTTTGAAGCTTCTTGTCGAATGTAGAGCATTCCACCCACAGGGACAAGATGGAGGGAGCCCGGCCCCAATGCCAGGTTTTTACACAGCTGATCCGCAAGGAGTTGCCAGGGTTTTCTGAGACTGTAAAGACCAGCTGAAGAAACGTGCAACTGTTGTGGTTGCATCTGGATCAGAGGTGTGAAACTTCAATGCAAGTCGGTCTGGCCTCAGTACAAACTCTATGGTGCAAAACAGAAACCCCAGCTGATTCAAGAGCTGTGGGCCAGAGAGGGGAGAGAAGTCGTCTCCTGTGTGGCTTAACCACACGAGTCTGTGGCTGGCAGGTCACCTGGTAACGGGACACTGAGCACACTGAATGGCAGCAGAGAGTTAGGAAGCAATTGTGGATGTCGGAAAAATAATTTTATCTGGTCTAAGAAACGTTGATAAACTGCACTAAGGTGGGATCATTTGAACGATTTTTTGAAATTAATACTTTGGTCTTGCATTATTTTTAAAGCAACTTTTGAAGACTGAAGAGAATAGCTGGTCCCTGGCAGAGCTGATCCACGCGGTCGTTCTCCTTACACACTACCACTCCCTTGCTTCCTTCACGTTTGGTTGTGGAATCAGCCCGGAGATCGACTGTGAAGGTGGTCACACCTTCAGGCCCCCTTCCATCAGCAACTATTGCATATGCGATATTACAAATGGTTACCACGGGGTGGATGAAATTCACGCCAGCCCAACTGGAAGTATTCCAGTAAGTATCTGTCTGAACAAACAATCTCTTTCATTAGTAGTAGTTTCTTTGTAAACTTAATACACGGAGGGTGTCCGTCTCTTTTCATTCAGTGAGAGTGGGATTGATTAGCCTAATCCAGATGAGGGGGAACCAGTTGAAAAGATAACATTTAGGAGAAGCTGAAATGACGCTGGTAAGCTGGGGGAAAGTAGCGAAGGGAGAAACAAAGATACAATCTCTCAGTTGTCTATTTTTTTTGGTCTCTTGTCATTCATGTAGACAAACTGAGACCTAACTCCTGGTCTCAGCTAGTTCATGATACATGTCCTGGGCAGCAGTGGCCAGGAATGCTGTTTTCCATGGGTGCAGTGGAAAGTTGGTCCTTCCTTTGATTCCAGTCTTTGAGTTTGTTGCCTTGAATTGTTTGTGATACATCACACAGCAGATCATTCACAATTTTCTGACTCTGTCTCTAAAACAGTACTTCCTGCCTGCAGCACTTATGCTCACTGATCTGTACTTGCTTCCACTCAGTGAAAAGCATGATGTGAACTAAGTGTTGGTTTAAGAACAGTGATAATGGTATTTTCAGTGCAGGTTCCTTGCCTGTGAGACTTTACTGCAGTAGTGTGGGTGGCATTTAAATTTTGTCTGATGAGCTTGTTGGTTCTCTGAAGGAGCAAACTGACTGCAAAAGGCAGAGATGAAAGGGGCAGAACTGTATAAATTGAAGATAACTTATTTTGCTTTGTGCTGATGGATTTTTACAAGACCAGGTATTAAATTAATAGTGTATTGTGGTGTTAAAACAGCTCTTGTGAAATAAGATTATCTTGCACTAGCTTTCCTCTGAGGCTTAATTAAAATCTGCATTTACACTCACTCTTCCTTTTTCCTTCAGTATGTTTCTTCTCTGTGAGCAGAGAAAGGGAAAAATACAGTTGGGTAGTAAATTGTGGTTACTTCCTCTATTAGAATTTCTGTTACAGCTCCTTGTTTTTCACTTGTTAAACATTTAGATTAAGTAAGAGAAATTACTTTAATTTTAGTGTGAGAGCCACTTGTTCCAAAAAGCTATGAATCTTAAAATACGCTAAAAATACCAGGGATCTGAGAAAAGATGATGACTAAATTTGAACTGTTGGGTCAGTACAGATTTTTTTCAAGAACCGTTTTCCTTGAAAAATTGGTATTTGAAGATGTAAATGAAGGACATCGCTTGAATTTAAATATTCTGGCTTGACGATTTCTGCCATCGTTGTCACTTCATTACATGGAAATGAAATGTTTCTCTCTCCTTTTCAAGTCTACAGAGTCTGTCTGTGAAGTTGAAGCTCTTATGGAGAAAATGAAGCAGCTGCAGGAGTGTAGAGATGAAGAGGAAGCCAGCCAAGAAGAGATGGCTACACGTTTTGAAAGAGAGAAGAGAGAAAGCATGTTTGTGTGTTCTTCAGGTAGAACAGATGTAGTGTGTACATATATTTATTTAGACTTTTCCAACTCACTTCAGGAAATACTTATTACCACAAAAGGAAAGAAAGTGTTATTAGATGTCTCAAAACCATTAAAATTTCTTTGAAGGGATCAAGATTAGGGGTGTCTTGTTTTCTTCCAGGAACACTTAAAAGCAAAGTAGTGCCAAGATTTGTGGCTTCTCTCAAACACACCATAATACTTACTGACCAGTATTATGTTTAATAGAAATTTCCAACAGAAATAGAATCTCGAGAGAGAGAGATTTAAAAGTTTCACAAGAGATTTAAGCGTCTTGCAAGACACTGTAAAAAGAAGTTTTTCACACACTTAGCTATTTTAAGTGTATTAAACATTACTTTTCAGATGATGGTGAGATAATACTTAACTTGTTACAAGCTTCAGGTTGTTGTGGGCTCTTCAACAGCATTTCCTCTAAAATAAGCTTGGCATGGAAGTCTTAGAGGTCTCTTTTTTAATAGGCACTCTCTTCCAAAACAGATTTTCCCTTGACATTTTTACAGACCCCTTGAGTTAGGAGTAAAATGTCCCCTAGATTTAGGGGATAGGGTGAAGACTAGTACATGAAAGAAGGGAGAAAAAGATGTTTGTCTATAAGAATCTGAGTGTTTTTCATGGAGTTGCCTCTAAAACCCATAGTTGCAGTCACACTGTACCAAATAATTTTAATACAGGTAGTCCAGTGAAACTCTGTATTTATTTAAAAAGCACAAGAGACTCTCATTTGTCTGCAAGAGTTCTGCTAGGACACTTCCAATTTGTTCTTACTGAAACTGTGTGAAATTCTGTTTGAAATTAACAGAAGATGAAGAATCGGCACCATCAAGAGATGTGTCTCGTCACTTTGAGGATACCAGCTATGGTTACAAAGACTTCTCCAGACATGGAATGCACGTGCCCACCTTTCGTGTGCAGGTAACAAGGATGGGGGCTGCTATCAGGAGGCTTAGTGCACAATCTGTTTGTTGTGCCAGATGCCAAACCTGGAAATTGCTGTGCTGTAACTTACTACCCCATGGATGAGAAGGCTTAAAGCAAGCAGATGAACAGCCCTCCCCAACCCCCCTGGATTATCTGCCCTGAGATAAATTACATTAAAGCACTAGTTCTTCTTAAGTTCATTTCTGAAATGCTCCATTCTGCATTTTTACTTATTCTAAGGATTATTCCTGGGAAGACCATGGCTATTCCTTGGTTAATCGTCTTTACCCAGATGTGGGACAACTACTTGATGAGAAGTTTCATATTGCCTATAA
Source organism: Haliaeetus leucocephalus (assembly GCF_000737465.1). Lineage (NCBI taxonomy): Eukaryota > Metazoa > Chordata > Aves > Accipitriformes > Accipitridae > Haliaeetus > Haliaeetus leucocephalus. The sequence continues at coordinate 8,386,238 of NW_010972820.1, read as the reverse complement.
TCTGACTTACAACACAATGGCCACGCACAAAGATGTGGATACCTCAATGCTAAGACGAGCTATTTGGAACTATATTCATTGTATGTTTGGAATAAGGTCGGTTTTACTACTTTCATTCTAAATAGATCAGGCTTGTTAGCATTGGCTTTTTTTTTTCCTTTCTCAGATTGAAGCAAAGCTATTTATTAAGCAAACATGCATGTATTTTTAAACATATTCTTGTTTATGGGGGTGGGCCAGTAGTGGTACAAATTACACAATAATTTATTTTGCCATAGGAACTTAAGAAACAATGCAAGTGAAATAACTGGTTCTTGAAAATGAAAGTGTTTTTCTTTCAATTCCAAACAGATACGATGATTATGACTATGGTGAAATTAATCAGTTGTTGGACCGCAGCTTTAAAGTTTATATCAAGACTGTGGTTTGCACTCCTGAAAAGACCACAAAAAGAATGTATGATAGCTTCTGGAGGCAGTTTGAACACTCTGAGAAGGTACAGTTTGCATGTGTGCTGAGGGACATGGGCATTAGATCTGTTTGCCACACTAACAGCCACAGCTACCCAGCTAGCATTTAAGCTTTAGCTGATGTCACTGGGATTCTGCTCGCATTCAGTAAATTCATTAGGAGGTGTAGTACTCCCCAGGCTGAAATAATTTTTCGTTTGCTAGCTAACAGCTGACACCGACTGTGCAAGCTCTGAACCATATGGGGAGGTTAGACATGTAAACGGCACAGCTTCACCTCGACTGCAGCCTTCTCCTCTGCTGTCAGTTGGTACTGCCTGTGTCCCAGAGAGGCAGGGAAGTGATGCGAGATCCATCCCTTGGCCTCAGCCCCAGAGCAGCTTGGTTGCTGGCCCAGGGTCTTTGCAGTCCTGTGGTCATTTTTGGTGTGAATGGCCCCAAAACGGTTATTTTGTGTTAAAGCCTGAAGTCCTGCTGCTGGGTTATAGTCTGAATTGCACCTCCCAGTAATATTTCTTGCTGTTAACTCTCAGATGTCTACTCCATCAAGTTCATGTCCTCCAGTTTTTCTTTGGAAAAATACTTCTAGGCCTCACTTAAAATGAATGCTGATATAGTACTGAAACATAAATGTGCCTTAATCAGTGTTCATATCATCAGAGGCTCCATTTCTTGCTAAACTCCTTGTGAAAATAGTTTAGGGATACGCAGTTATAATAGGGGTACTATAACTACAATGATTTAATGTGGTTCAAGTAAAATACTACATATGTTTGTTTTGGTTAGACTAACTGATAGAGACAAGCTTTTCAAGCACACAAATCCTTCTTTGAAGCCCAAAACTTTGCATCTCCATAGCCATCAAAATCTAACAATCATACATGTACGTGTCACTGAATCCAATCACTATCCATCCTCATGGAAATCATGTGAATGAAACCACACGCAGCCATTACATGCCAGAACAAACTCAGAGCCAACCTGCTGTCAGTGAGAGAATACTTTCCACCCCCTCCCCGGCATGGTTTCTGATCTCACCCTCAAAGAAATACAGTAAAGGTGTTGAGGAGATGACCTGGGGAATGAAAATTCTTACCTCCGGTAGCTACTGAACACCTCTGTCTCAGTAACGATACTAGTTTTATGGCATGTTCCAATTTTTCTTGTGCTTCACCTCAGCTAACCACTCCATGTTGTTCAGGTGATAATTACCCATGTTTCTCTCTCTGTCCCACAGGGGCAAACGACCTTATCACCTCTTCCTTTGCTAACAACCCCCTCTGCTCCACAGGTACCAACCACCCTTTTGCCTTTAACTAATTGCTTAACTTAATCAAGCTAAATTTGAACAATTATTTTGAAGCTGCACATAGTCTGCTGCTGAAGAAGGGCGTGTGTGCTTGAAAGCTTATCTGTTTTTTTTCTGCTAAACCAGCTGGTCTACTAAAGGATGACTACCTCTTCCTCTGAACCTGGCCCTGCTTAAGTGTACCTGTGACCCGTTGCTGCGCTGTGCTGCAATACTACGTGCAGCGTTTGTTCAATCTTTCCTCCCTCAGCAAGCTTTACAGATAGAACTAATTATCTGGGTAGCTGAAATGCAAAGTGCTCCCCCACTGCTATTGCAACCACAGCCCCACAGACTTCCTTTCACTCGAGTATGTCATTGTGAGCACGCCGTTAAAAGCGCAACTTCTTTTCTTTCCTGAAGGTCCATGTAAATTTGCTTCTGGTAGAAGCTCGGATGCAAGCCGAACTACTTTATGCTCTGAGAGCTATTACTCGCTATATGACCTGATGTCTCTGGCTGCCTGTCGACGTTGGAATGTTCTGCAGCTGCAGTATGGCAGAGGAAGATACGAAGCCTCAGGACCAATGGTAGCTATAAGTTAAGATGCCCATTGTGCCATAACTCCTTTAGTTTCAGCTATTTCCGTGTTTGGAATATCACTGCTGCCCCTCGGCAGTGAACGCTTGGCAGTTGAAAAGACAGGGTTGTGCTGAAGTGCTGCCTGCTCATGGTATTTTGGCTTTAGACAGCACGGGACACTCTATAAACTTGTGGCAATATAGCAAATGATAGATATATAGATCTTGTGTTAAGGCAAATACTACGGGAGTTGGAGCGTGACAAGAAGTGGGACTTGATGACATTTGCTTTCCCTACAAGAATAATTTTAGAAAATCTTGATGCTGCTATTTGTGCTGGTGGAGTGAACAGACACAGGCTGTTCCAGTTAAGCTAAAAGTGAAAGTGAGCACTGCTATTGTCTGAGCCTTTATTGTGTGTGGTTTCAAAAAAGCCTTGTTATTTAGATTTCTTTTTTAATCAGAACTAAACCTCCTCTGCCCACACTGATAATTTGAAAAATAGCAGTCAATTTTCTCGAATAGTTTAGCCTTAAAATGCTACAGGACATTTGTTCAGCATTATTCGGTGAGCTCCAAAAGTGCAATGGCCTTCCTATGGAAAGAAGGGGACTTGACTTAGTTAAGTCCTCAGAGCTTTTTAGAGATCTAACTATGTGAAGTGTTGAGTAGCTTCTTGTCCTGTTTTTCAAGGATGAACCAAGGAGGAGCTAGGACAAGGTGTGGGAATGTTGTTCTAGACTGCCAAACAGTCCTACTGTATTACATGCCCAATGCTGGTCTTACTGATTTTTGCAGTTGCTTAAATAACTAGGCTAAAAAACATCTATTTTTAGTAAATCAAAACATGATTAAAATGCTGATGTTTAATATACAGTGGTTTTGGAGAACACATGAATACTTTTGTATGAGTGTGAATTGCTTTTTAAATTTGTCAGTATTATTGGTATTTTTTAAATAAAGGTAACAACTTTTTCTCTTGGTGTGTTTGTGTGGTTTAACTTTATGCTTCTGTCCTTACTGGTTTACTTACTGATTCAAAGACCATTTTAAAATGTTTGAAACAGTAACTGAGCAAACATACTTAAAATGACAAACGGTGAATTTTTCAGCTGAGTCTAAAATGATGGGAGAAAAAGTTTAAAAAGTAGATATACTCCTGATGTTTTCATCCTTCCCACAGTCCTCATATTCAGGTATACTGTCATATAGGGGTTTCTCTTTCCTCACAGGTAACAGGTGTAAACTGGATGTTTATATAATAACTTATTTTCAATAACTAGCTCTAAATACGGTTTTAAGAGTTAAAACTAATTTTAAATCCTCCAGATCAGGCTGCTAATTTTCACGGGCTAGTGCCAAAAGGATGTCTGGCCTCAGAAGGATGGTCAGGTCTGTGCCATCAGACTGAGGAGTTTATGGCAAGAAGTAACAGGCACTGGGAGGGGGATTTGCTACAGGGGAGTGACAAACTCTTTTGGACACACTCCTACAGCTGGCTGTAATGGGGGTTATAGTGCTCTCAAGCATGCCTACTACCTGGCTACAGGAAGGTAGGAGCCTTATTTGTAAGGCAGGAAAAAATAGATTTTCCCTAGCCCACAGGTAGAATTAAATTAAGATTTCTGTCCCCTGGCCTGGTTCCCAGCTCAGACTGGTTTGTCTTACTACAGAACATTCTGAGAACAGTTTTAAGTTTACAGTGCAAGAAGTTAAAATATCTAAAAAGATCTAGGGGAGAAAGATTAATAAACTGACAAAAATTGTGACTAACAGGAAGCATCTGCTGTTTCCTCTTAACTAAAAATACAGGATTTTTAATGTTCCAAAAACAGAGCAAAACTTCCCTGTCTAAGGGCATACCATAAAGCTAAGCTATGCCTAGGGACACAGAAGCAAGTGTCCTTCCAGTCTGTAAATGGAGTTTCTGCAGCACCTGATTCTCCTGCTGCTTTT
>NW_010972820.1:8280633-8381933 GCF_000737465.1 Haliaeetus leucocephalus | reverse complement strand
GGTATCTTATGTCCGTTGTGTTTTGTTGGTGGTGTGGGGGGGGGGGGGGGGGGGGGGGGGGGGGGTGGTGGTGTGTCAAAGGAAGACATGAAATTTTCCAAGAAGCCCAAATTGGCCCTTTCCATCCTACGCTTTCCAGACACATGCAGGTACCTGCAGGCACTCTCTCCCTTTTCAAGCCGTAAACTGCAGTGTGTGTGTATGTGCGTGTCAGAGGCTTCATACAGTCACATTTTCAAACAGAGAACTAACCACAACGTACAGACAATCCTAACTATGCACCAAGGTACGTACTTACTTTGGAGAAAGGGTCTGAAAATGTTTGGGGATTTTCCATTAAAAATGCTGAGGCAGTTGTGGTCCTAAGTAGAAGAGAACAAGCAAGGCTGTTAAGCACAGTGGCAACCAAAGACAGTGGGGTGGTTAGTCTTTAAAAACAGGAAAACAGTTAAGTCAGCAGATGCTCCATGAAAGTGGTGATGGCTGCACAGAGCAGCAGCTCTGTGTGATGCCAGGGCATGAGGGACAAGCCACAACACTGGCACGTGGGAGCTGCCCTCCTTTGCTGCTGCAGGGCTGTAAGCCCTGACAGCTCCCCAGTAGCTCCTGCAGAGCCGCAGCCTGTGGCTGCAAAATAGTACTGGCAGCTCACCCCAAAAGGACGCATCAGCAGGGGATCCTGTCCAAAGGGCCACACAACGCATGGAAGGAGATGGTGTGCACCAGCATGGGTGAAGGGAACTAATGGTTGGCTGCTGCATGGGCTCAGGTAGGACACTATTAAAAAAAAAAAAAAACACACAGGATTTTCTTTTGAGTCTGTGCTTAGAGGATCATGGCAGAACCATCTGCCCTGTGAGCAGCAATTAAATTAACAAACAAGGTAGGAGATGCCATAAGAATACATCAGAAATTCAGCATTTTGGGGCTCGTTCTTGTTACCCACAAGTTTCTTTTCAGAGAAAGACATGGGCCCATATGCAGCTCCATGGGAGCGGCTGCTGGGCTTTGCTGTTAGGTGCTCCGAGGTCTCCACTGCCCTCTCTGCCCTACCCAGCACGTCTCTCTCTCTTCCTGAAGCAGTTGCAGGCCAAGCTCTGAACACGAGGCCAGAGCTTACACACAGCAGCTGCCCCAGCTTTGCTCTCCACTATGGGATACCCAAATTTGCCCCATGCTACAGAACGCTACACAGCACTCCCAGCCCTTGTTTACAGTTTGATTGGTAATGACTGACACAACTAGCGTTTTCTTAGAACAAATCTTAATTGCCTGCATCTCAACTCAAGGTGGTTCAAAGCATCACTTCCATGCCGCCTTCTGACAGATACTTGGCACTTGCCAGTTCTGGTCAGACCTGCTGACAGGACCTGGCCACAAGGCCTTTTCCACTGCATCCCCACCCTGCATTACACAGGCTGGTGTTCACCTGCCTTTTGCCTTGATGTGAATGCCAAGAAGAAATGCCTCTAGCTCCCTTCCCCACTGGGGAGTGCTTACCTGTCAGCCTTGCTTTAATGGCCCCAGAAAGCACAGCCATTCTTTTTTCCCAAGAAACAAATGGGGCATTGAAGCCATTTATCCTCCCCCTCAACTTCAGCTGAAATCAAAATGGCAAAAGAAGGAATGATAATTGAGATCTTTTTGAGCTCAGCAGACTGTTGTTGGAGCCAAACCATACCCAACTGTGGAGCAGTTCTCTCCTGCGGATTGCAGCGATGGAGGCTGCCACACATGCTCCCAAAGCGGTTCACCACGGGGCTGAGCCTTGCTGGTCACAAGAAATACCCAAGCTGCTGGGACAAAAGGAACTTTGCAAATTTCATTACCTTCACTGAAGTTTCTTCCTCACCACTCCCAAAACCTGGACCATGAAATCTCCCCCCTCCCCAGCCCAGTCAACAGTAAAGAAGTCCCCAAGAATGTAGCAGCAGAGACCTAAACCAGGAAAAACGTTTCCCTGCCCTTCTACTACTGCTCTGCTTCCCGGCCTTCCCACTTCATCTCCTCACCTGGAAGCAGAGGTCCAGGCACTGCCAAAGGTACAGTAGTGCCACTGAGGGAGCTCTGAATTGCTGCCTCAGAAAAACAAATTCCTCCAGCCTCTCCGCAGGGATTGCCAGGCTGGAGACTTGCTCTCCTGGTGCACGCAGCACCACGCAAGGCTGCTGACCCTTAGGATCAGAGCCAGGAGCCCGGCAACCCCTGCACAGCTTTTTATTCTTAGTAATCTGAAGTCAGAAAAGAGACAAATGGATCAGGTCTGTAAAGCTTTCCGTAGCCAATTCGGCTGTTAATGCTTGAGGCCAGTGATGCACCTGCTGAGCTGATCCATGGGCTACAAGCAGGGACTTCTACACACTGAAAGGATGAAAACTGAGCAATAAACAAGCCAGCAGCAGTCAGAAGGAATGTGAACGATGTAGAGCCTTTTTTTGCCCCATGGATGGAGACACAAGCCCAGGGGAGATGGCTGGCCAAGATGGTCTGAGAAGTATAGGCACGCAGGCAGCTCCTGGGAATGTGGGAACAACTGAAAGAAGAACACACCAGACTCGCTAAAATCTTCTCTTACATCAGAGATACGGGTGTTTTGCCTTAAGATGTGAAGTCTCAATTCAGAAAAGCCTCTTCCCAGCACAGTTGGACCTATATCCCCCAAGCATCAACACAGGAGCTGGGACTACCTGATACTGTGTGGTAAAAAAGGGGGATCTCTGAAGGAAAGGGGAGCAACTTTCCCCCCCAGCCATTGGCAGCATTCAATCTGAAGCGTGAAGCTTAGAATGTAATACAGCGGATTGCCCCAATAGCGTTTAGGTTACTCTGTTGCAGAATTTAATACAAAGTAAAAGCTTGTCCAAGTCTGTAGGTAAGATACGGGCTCCTGTGAAGTAACATTCTTTTACAGTGCACAGCATTTCTGGTGCCACAGAGGTGCAGGTACTCAGTGGTAATTTACCTTTTAAAAATTAAAAGTTCAGCAAATAGTTTTGTTTCATTTTCCCAGCCAAGAAATTATGCAATTAACAGACAAGTCACAATGAACAGCTGATCAGCTTGAATATATTTTAAAAAGTAGTTACACATGCAAAAATTTCATGCAAGCTTCTCAAAAGATAGTATCCAGTATATAAATGCCAGGCTTTACTAACTGTTTTAAAATGAAATTGCCATGCTCTCCAACATGCTTACCAATGGCAATGTACAGGCATATTAGAAATATAAAGCTGTACAATCTACACCACAAAAGAACCCCAAACGACTGATTAAAATGGAGTAATAGTCACGGTTGGAAGAAAGTGATGGCTTTGAATTCTATCAAGTAGTTTTTCTGCCACAGGTTTGAACTCTCTTTCCCAGTATAGTTTCTGGTAGTCCCTTAAATCTCTGTCAAGGCTGTAATCCAATGCTACTTCTTCATCTGTAAGCAAGGAAAATATTGTCATCAGTTCTGAATACAAATATACCCAACTATGTACTTTATGACCACAGCACATACAGCTTATCAATTGTGTATGTTGATAGCTTAAAAACAACCCTATGTTTAAGACAAACTAAGCATCACTGAGAGACTTAATTGAAAATAAAGGATGTTAAGATCAGTAAAACAGTATAAAGGGTACTGCAGGTTCTTTTATTCTCACACCTCACAGGTGTAGCTAAACTGTGTCTCCAAGATCAAGCATTTACTGTGACTGTCAGCCTGGAAACTACTTGGGTTTAACATTTTCCACAGCAATTTTGCTAATGTAAGTAATCAATTCATCTAACTACAACTGTGTTTTTCCTGCCACAAATTGCTCTGCTAATCTGGTTCATGAAGACCCTTTCAAACTATATCTACTATCATACTTAAAGAACTTGAACCACACTGGTTACTGTATTACTGTTACCCTCCCTTCCTCACAAAATTCATAAATAAAATAATAGGACACTCTTAATAGGGACAAGCAATGTTAGGAATGAAAGGAAGTCATCACTTGTTATTCCCCCTCCATTTTGCCTGGCACTGGATGTGGCAAAGAAACAAACCCTTACAGAAAGAAGAAATCAGTCTGCAACCAGAAGCATGCTCCTGAATCAGAATCTACAAACACAACTGATAAGGCTGAACAAATGTTTTCACACAGTTTAACATAAGGATATTTGACAGCCTTTAGGCCATAAACAGACCTAAAATGAAGATACAACCCTGCACCCGATGGGCAGTGTGACTTATCTTTGTCCTAGACTATGAAAGAGCAGCAGATTCACAATCTTAAATAAACAACTTTGTAAGGGAGCTTACTGCACATTCGCAGCAGGTAAAAGACAACTTGGAGCTGAAGAGAAACTTCAGTTACCCACATTTTGAGTCAAACTTTGTGTAGAAAAGAGATACTCAAACAGCAACTAGTCCCATTTAAAAAAATGCCAAGGTGCCTATGCAGAGCACATGGCCTGAGCTGTAACAGCTCTAAAGGAAGAGACGACATGGAGATGGGCTCCATTTCATAGAAAGTTACCAGTAACTGCAAACAATACTTGACTTCTATTCTACTACAGTGTTTCTAAATTACCAAAATTAAAGAGATTCCAAAAGGGGTCCTGCATAAAGAAAAGATGCCATTTAGAGGCTTTCTGTAATAAAAATAAAGAGAAAAAAACCCCTTCTTTCAAGAAGGAAGACATGTCATATCTCTGCAGGAAGAAACCCTGTAATCAGAGATAAAATCCAGCCTCAGATCTATATTTGATGGTATCACAGGATAATTTAGGTTGGACAGGACCTCTGGAGCAGAGCCACCGTAGATCAGGTTGCTCTGGTCCACGTACTGTTGAGTACTGAACATCTCCGAGGATGGAGATTCCACAGACTTTCTGGGCAGCCTGCTCCAGTGTTCAACCCCTTCCACGGTGGAAACTTCTTTTCCTAATACTTAATTGGAGTTTTTCTTATTGCAACTTGTGCCCGTTAGCTCTTGTCTTACCAATGGCACAGTAGCCCAACATACCTAAAATGAATCTCAGCAGCAGAGAAGTGAGAGACCCCGAAGAGGAAGATAGGGGACTCTGTTTTTTGTTTTCAGGGAGAACTGCTTTGCCTACTCCTGAAATGATTCTTTTACCCAAATTAACTACCTTCTAACACAGAGCAAGAGACATTTCTCCCTTTTATTAGACAGCTGTACCCCCTAGAAGTTGATTGAATGCTTATGGAATCATTGAGGTTGGGAATTCCAGCCTACAAGAACAAGGGTCAGAAGCAGTTCAAAAGCTGAAGTGTTGAACCAAAACAGTAAATTTCCCAAAGCAGAATGTGAGTAACCCTGGGGATCAGCGAGGATCAGTGTCCCACATGCAAGCTGTGCATCCTCAGATCATTTAATTTTCCCACGATTCTCCTCAAAACTAGCAAAACTGGGTAACTGGCCAAACAGCATATGAACTGGCTGCAAGCCCAGCAACAAGACAAGCACACTGGGTCTGCATGCTATGGGGGAAGCTGAAAACTAGAGTACAGACTCTAGTCTGTAAGGGCTACCCATCCCTATAACTCCAGCAAGACAGGGGCCAGGAGCCCTGGAAACTACTATCATGCCATGTAAGAGTTCACATGTACTGAGATTCCAAATAACATCCTCGAATTGCTAGTGGAGGTAAAGGTGAGTGGAAGAAAAGTCTGGAAAAAGAGAGGGAGAAAGGAGATTTCACTGAATGACCAAACAAGAACATTCTCAAGACAGAGGCTCATCTCCACTGCTGCTCCTGAGGGACCGGAGCAAAGCAAAGCTGCTGCCAGGGGCCTGGAAACACCAGCCTCCAGAAGCTCTGAGCCAATAAAGTGACATGAAACTCAAGAGCAGCTGAAAGAAGGCAAATGATGGTGCCACTGGAAAGCGGTGCCATTGCTTCTCAGGCTGCAGGGATCAGGCAGGGAAAAGCAAAAACAAACGGTGCCTTTTGTGCAGCCTTTCTCAGGCCCAACATCTTTTCAGGCTATTTCCACTCCCTTTTGGCTCCCTCATATCTTTTGTCATCTTGTGCCAGGTAGGGGAAAGAAAAATAAAGGGGAGGAGGCCAAGCACAGCAGGTGAAGTGAGGTGTCTGCTGTGCCATGCTCCACTTTTTCCGCTTCCTGAGGGCATGCTGATGCTTAAGTACAGTCCACTGACTGTCAGCAGTTGCCTCCTGCTTCCTGAATGACAGAATCAGAGCAATGACAGTTCAAGGCTGTTACTGGATACCATGGGAGGAGGAAGATGTAGGACAATATTAACCAGCTGCTATTACTAAAACTTGTTGGCTCTTAACACACAGAGGAACCAAATCCAATGAATAAGATGCACTTTTTCTACAGCTACTCTTTTGACTATAGCGTGAAGAAAGACTAGCTTTCTGATTTAATTCTGACCTATTTTTAATTAATTGTCATTACAGTTGCACTACAATTGTGATTCTAACTGCAATTGCAATTGTACATGAAATAGCTGTACTAGTTAATGAGAGTTCCAATTACTACCCAGCCTGGACTCTGCAGTCAAATTAATTGCTGGAATAAGCAGTGTTAAATGCAGAGTAAAAAAAATAAGTAAGGATTTTCCAAATCAATGATATATATTCCTTGCTGCATGCCAGAAAATTCAAGCACAATTGTGGCTGTAAAGTTTGCAATTCTGTTGCAGAATGTTAAAAAGTCCACTAATGATCTTCAAACACTGAGTATTTTCAGATAAATAGATGGAATTACTGCTCTCAATAAGATATGCTCTGTCATAGTAAGGAATGTAATGCAAGGAATGATTACAACAAGGAATAAAAGTAATTCTGGTGTAACTGGGAAAAAAACCCCTCACAAATCCACCCACTTTTCTGATTGTCTAAAAACAAAAGAGACCATGGGGATCTCACTTTCTGTCTGGGTCTGACTAACATGCAGCCTTCTCCACAGCACGCATGTATCTTTAGTAAATTTCCAATTAAAACCAAATCAAAATTAGTTAAGGTTTGCTTCAATTTCATTTACATTTTAAAGATTTTTTTTTTAAAGATAATTGCAAATGACCTACCCAAAATAAAACCATAACCAAAGCAGTGCTCATAAAAAAAAGGAGGAAAATTACATACAGTGACTATAGGATTATTACATAGCAATTAAAGTCTGTAAAATCTGAAGCAAACATAAATGTGCAGATGAAAAGATCCAGCTGGCTAAGCAAATCAGGGTCTTAACATTCACTTGTAGGCACCTTCCAGCCTGTATTTATGGAGGAGCACACCCTCCCTAGCTTTAGGGAGCAGATGAGAAATTGTCAGGATGCCCTTGCCCACAAGGAGATCACGATTAGAAAGGAAGGGCAGCCAAGGGACTCTTGTCACAAGCAGCAAGCTCAGCTCATTGCACCACACAGCCCTCAGGCTGAGGGGAAAAGCCATATTCCCCAGACTGCCTGGTGTGTGCTGTGCAGTAACCAGGTGCATCACAGCTGAGCCCCTGCTTCTGTCAATACCTGCAATGACCTCTGAGGCCAAAAGGGCCCACATCCAGCAAAATGCATGTTTTGCACTGAAGGTCTGCAGGATAGTTGGCTCGAGCAGGCAAAAAGGCAGCTGGTGAAAAGCATTAGCGGCATGGTAACTAGACAAACTAGAGTGGGGAGTGACAGCAGCCAATTCCACCTTGGCAATCTGTAAGGTCTGAGGAAATGTGCTGAATGGCAATAGACCAGTGTGTTGCTGGATCGTCTACACCGGCCAACCACTTAAAGCTGCATGACAGACTTCCCAGCCAAACTAATACTGCTTTGATTTTGCTCCTTCTATTTCTTTCATTAAGGAGAAGAGACCAAGATTATCAATCTCACCTAAGAGTGATGTGAGCAGCACCAGCAACGTGTCAGCATCTTCTCCAAAGCATGAGGCCGCACTCGTGATGTTTTCACTGTAGTTCCACAGGGTTTTGCATATCAAACAAGCCAGCTGCCAGTCTGCTGGCCCAAAGTCTTGTAAACAGTCAACTAACCTGTCAGTATCAAACAAAAACGGTGTTTTGCTCCATGTAGTTTTCTCCTGAGCCCTTCAAAATCTGGCAGTCTAGAAATGTATGCAGACTCCATGAAAGTTTGCAGGAAAATTCTACGTTAATAAACTTAAGATGCTACTTTCTTCCTCAGTAACTTCCCCCTTTGCATTTAGTCTAGTTCCCTAAGGATGTGAGCACGACTTTTGTCTACACATATGTGTATGCCTGCCTGCATCTGTCCATCCCCCTGTAACTTTTTAACCCAACTGACCAATTTCAATCACATCGCAAATGTAACCATCTCAAAGTCACTAAAATTCCACGAAATTTCATTACAATGTGTGACTGTTCCAAACCTGTGGCTACCACTGGAGCAGAGATTGCAATGTGAGCCAAACCTTATCAGGCACCAAGAATTCATCTGGAAAAGATGGTGTGAATGCAGGAAAAAGCTTCAGTCAGAATGTCCATCTTATTACACATCAGAGGATCTGATCAGAAGACAAATCCAAAGGAATTCGCTACTTCCATGACTCACAGAATTACCTTTTACATTCAGTGAAGTCTGACTATTTTTCAGATCTTGCCCCTTATTCTATTTCCTCAGCCTGCACTCCCAATGGACTCCTCTCAGAAATGCCAGTTTTATTGAGGACCATTAGGTTCTTGACCTTTCTCCCAATCTCACTTCCTTGCAGATACCAAATGCAGGCTAGATGATGAGCAGGACTCTGAAATTAAGCTATAACTTTTCTGCCTGCACCAGCTAATGTACAGTAGCTATCCAGAGTTCCCATTACCAAACAGCAGTGTTCACAAGTCCTGGGGCAGCAGAAGTAAACGTTTTTCACTTGTTGTCCCTAATGACCTCTAATAGTAATCCTTCACTGCTGTTCTCTTCCCCAAACCTAGGACCCCCTCTTTCCCTCACTTCTCTACTTCACTGTGAGATTTATAATCTGGTGATTAGTAAAGGGGACACAGGATAACTATCACATTCAGGTATGGCTGAAAATAGCAGTAATTGAAAAGCAACCAAAAACAGGTTTTGCTTTTTCTCTCCTCTGTGGACACAATCACTGTGGAAGACTGGAAGGCATCTAATGAAAAGCCAAAAGAACTTGCCCTAATTTTTTTTAAGTTTAACTCTCTTATGAGTACAATTCCATGTTTTATTAGGGCCACTATATATTGGTACAATAACCTAATTTCCAAAAATCCACAGAGCTGGTTTGGCACAGTCAGGATGACCTCCTTAACAATCACTTCCAAATCCTCTAGATTTATTCCATACTGTTACTGTTTTTCACTCCTTCACAAATTTTCAGAGAGAGTATAGAAAATTCTATATTCTACATGATTCTATATTCTATGGAATATTCTATATTCCATATAATAGAAATTTCTCACATTTATTATTCAATTTGCCTGTAACTTCCTTTTATTCTTCTTTTTCAGCTTTATATTTTCTAAGTTAACTAGAACATGTGAAGGAAGGATGAGCAGACTATGCATTGTTTACATTGTATAAAAAAGTAATTACATGATGTATGAACAGGAAAGCATTTTGAAAGTTAGGCATATTGTTTCATAAATGTGGGTTGTATCAACTGCTTTACAAGCATAGGAACACGATCTTTCACATTGCTCTAATTAAGCTGGATCTGCAATTATCTGAACATCAAAGCCACAAGTGTTGCATCCACAGTGGTTTTCCAAGATCCAATACCGCTTACAATGTAAGTGCCTTAAGCTTGAATTCTCGGAGAGAGGAGACTCAAGATCTATTCTCTGCCAAGCATGGCTACATCAGATAGTTTTCCCTACAGTACTAAGTAGTTACAAAAATTGCAGGAGACCATGTGGGGTGTAGTTCCTGAAGTAATCTTCATAATTCCAACACATACACATTAATGGTGCCTGTTAACTGTAGCCCACGTAGGATCCAGTTAAGTCAAGCATAAGCAGCTACTGCAAAGCTATGCCTTAGTTGCTTTGTTGTATGGTACTCTCCTCTGCTGTATGTATCAGGAGGATCTTTGGGAGATTATTCTATGGTTTTTGGCTCTGCAGTAGGCTAAACCACTCTAATGCTTTTTCAAAAAACATATGAAAGAATATGAAAGGCTCTTCCTTGAAGAACATTAGATGCTAAGTAACTATTAAGTATGTATCCTTATTACAAGTTATTGGCACCAGTAAAAAAAAAACTGATTGAAACTATTTGGCCAAACTACTCAAAATTGCCTTTTTCTTAAGCATAATCAGGAACGTACTTTCCAATTCCTCCTTCTTCCATCAGAAGAGCTCGTTTGTTCTTATCTACTGTGAGATTGAGCAGAACTCCACAGGCAGAAAAGCAGACGTCTTGGTTCTTGGCATCAAGCAAAGCAATCATGAACTTGTATACTGGATTGTAAAGAAGGAAACAGTATTACTGGGAAGATGGACTTATCATACCAGTGGCATTACAAACACATTTATTAAACATGTATACTTAGAAAGCAGTCAAATGCAGGATACCCTACCCAAAAAATTTAACCTTGTAGCATATTACTGTGACATTTGTAGAGTAGGCATATGACCCAGAGTAACAGCCATTATTACATCATGCTGAATGCCAATTTTCTTCAAAACACCACCTACAAAATTCTAGTTATAAAAATACACCAAAGTAATGTGAAGATCCAGTTCCATTGACCAAACCGAATTATAGCTTATTTCTTAAAAGTATCACTCTCCTTTCAATCGCACAGTCAGCAGAAACTGCTAGGATTTGGCATTTGGCACTCAGAGAGGAAAGTTCTTACCTCTGTGAGTGGCAGGGTTGCCCTAGACTGCACCAAGTCCAGCTGGAACTGCTGCAGCCTGGGGCTCCTGTGGGAGACGGGCAAGAAGCAGACGCTGGACGTGCAGCATCTCGCAGCACTTGCTGATGCTGAACTCAGTAGGCAGCGGAAGACAACCCCAGCGAGGGAGTCAGTCTTGCCTAATGGAAAGGCAGCCTCTCAATGCTTCCTGAGCTTGGCACACCGACACCACAGTCTCCCCCAGGCAGAACATTCAGTCCTTTGACTGAGACAGCTCATCAGCAACCAACTACTAAGTGTCAGTTCTCCCTTTGCAGATACCTTCTTCTCCAAAAGTGGTGATATGTCCACCCTTGAAAGAAGGGGTTGTATATTATGGCATATCCCCTCACTTCCAGCACTGACAGGTAGATACAAAAAAAATTTACAGTGAACGGGTGTTTAATTAAACTTATGACACACCTCCTGTGGATAGCAAGGAGTTCCTGTTTTTTTCCAAAGCTCTTTAGACACCCAAAGCAAAAGGACTTGAGAAGACTTGTATCCTACTTCACCCAGAGGCAAACAGGAGGTCTCTTTGTTGAAGCAGTCAAACATCTTAAATGCATGTTACAAAGTGCTAACAAGCTGTTGAACATGGGAATCAAAAATCTGTGATTATGAACCTAAATGAGAATTTAGTGGATTTTCATTTTATATCATATCATTAACCTGTAGGACTTGAAAAACTGAGGGAGTGAAAGGAAATTTCGAAATTATAATCTTTAGGAGAAACAGAGGTTTTGTAGCATTTACCTTAGTGAAGGCACCATGGTATATTCTTCCTACTCCAACATTTCCATTTTAATGAAACGGAAATAAAATGGTGTTTATAATGACTACTATTGGATTCTAACATTTGCCTAATTTGCAAAACATCAGAGAAGATTGCTTCTACCCTTTAACTGAGACAGCTTATTAACAATCTTTCCTTTTTAGAACTATGGACATTTAAAAACAGGACTCCCACAAATGCAAAAGTAACTCACTCTTTTTCTGTATGATGAAGTCACAGATCTCATGATACTGGGAAAGATTGCCAAAGACTCTGACAGCCTCCACAACTCCATCCATATTGTTGCTCATTAACAGCTTTAAAAGCACTGTTGGTTTGCAGAGAAATGAAATAAAAACAATTACTTGTATATCACAAACATGTGCTTGGCTTTTTATCAATAAATATCAGAAAGCAAGCAGCAACAGCAATAAATGTAATAAATGGGAACAGGTATCTGTCTTGCAGTGAAGGGGGTGAGCTGATGGTAGAACAAGAGCTAAATTGTGTAGTGCTATGAAGATGAGACAAAGAGCTCTAATATAGGGCTAAATGCAAAGGAAAAAAGGAGTTAGGAAGATAGCCTAAGCACAGTTATAATAATGGGAGCCAGTTTTGCTACACAGTTTTGAGTGGGCTCATGTGAAAATCCAGCAAGACAAAGAAGAAAAAAAATGTAACGTAAGAGAATTGATTTAGATCCTGAACAGATGGTCTTATGGTGGGATGTCTTCTAAAACTCAAATTATTTTCTGACATTAGCTCTATTTCTCTCAGTGCTGCTATAACAAGCAAATGCATTTTATCTGAACAGCTACTTAATATTGCCCCGATCCGAAGCATTTACTTGCTTGCTGCTTTCCTGCTTAGCAGTTTCACATATGATTAGTGTGTAACTTCAGCAGACAGAATGAGACCTTCAGCATTTCTTAGGAAGGGCTACCATCATGTAGGTTTTCAGTGCATGACAAAGGACCAATGTTACAGAAGTTACATTTATCAGTCTCCTGTGAGTATGAAGTGAACCACTGAAATCAGTCCATCATATAAAGGACTCAAATCAGTCAACCTTAACCCTTCTACCGCAGAAATGTGAGAAAAAAAATTATAGAAAAGAGGTTGGCTTCCTTCCCATTACTTCTGTCTTTGAATGCTGCAATACTGAACATGCCCTGAACTTGTCTGCAATGATTATTTTTTGTCTTTGGGATCTACCACTTGTATCAAACAGCACATATTCTCAAAATGCTTCCTGGAGGAGGAAGCCTGCTGGTCTGCTATCAAAAGGCTTTCTCTCTCAGTTCAGGCAGAGGAAAGGTGATGAGACTGGTTCCACATGCTAACAATAAAAACAGGAGAGGGAGAGCAAATGGGACAGGCAGAGAAGTAATTTGTTTCCCCATTTCTCCAACTAGGAATAAGAAACAGCTGGTTTATGGGTGATAAAATTACTCATGACAGAGCAGCAGAACTGTTACCTAGAGAGAATATGATGTTTACCAGTTGGGGCACTAAGTTGACAGCCAGAATATTTTTTCCTGCTCCTCATACCTGTTGTGTGAACTTCTGGCTCTGTCTCTCCCCCGTGTCTTGTCTATTTAGAGAGAAAGGTACACAAGATGTAGACTCTCTGCCTTTTGTATAACATTAAAGCAATGAGTCCCAGAATTCAGATTGCAGTTCCTACACATCACTAAAATATAACTATTGTCCCTACTGTCAGAGGGGAGAGAATCACACAACTCCTGTGCTGCCAATGGATTTATAAGCTGGAAACAGACATAAATCAGATTTTGCAGGTCTAGAAGGTACTAAGAAGAAAAAAAATTTCTCTATCATACTCTGAATAGAAGTAAAAAGCAACGTGATTATTTTGGCTCAGGCATATAGATTTTGAACAAGTCTAGCAAAAATTCCTAAACAGAAAACGACATGGCAAATTCCTTTGGGGAGGAAAAGAAGGGAGGGGTTTTGTCAACAACCTATTTCCACGTAAGTCATAGAATTATGTTCCAAAAGAATAAGAAATCATTATAGGAAGAATTTAGCCCGATCAACTTTATATTCCTGCAATATGATACCACAAAACACTATCAGTGTCCTTATTTTCTGTAGTATCAAAATACAGCATGAATAACTACACTTTCAAAAAGCTATACAAAAAGTACTAGTTTAAAAGTCCTTACTTTCAGCAATGTGTAGCTTCTTGTCTTGAACAGCAGAACTCTTCACTTTGTAGTAGGATAAATTGTTGATTGTTGTTGCAGCATTGATGACCAACTCCTCACAGTCATCAATTGACTTGTATTCTGATAGCAAAAAAAACCCCAACAAACAGAAAACATATGCATATGTAGATACACACATGAACAAGAGTAACTTAGCAGTACATTATATATAAAAACATATATAAAAGCAAACTGAATCATAGTTTGCATGGCCACTATTACAAACAATACTATTCTGTTTTTCAGTAACATGGCAGAAACCAACAGGAGCAGCTGGTCCAAGAATGGCAACACAAAGTCACTCTTTCCAACTCTTCCTCTACAGAAATCATTGTGATTAAGGCAACATGGTTTAAAATCCCGTTAGTTAAGACATTTTACAGATCCTATTTGCTGTTTTAAGATGGAACTGAGGAGAATCCACATGCAGAAATAGGCCTATGTGATAGGCATAGAGAAATACCAAGGACTATTATACTTAAATGTCAGACACCATGAAAAGTTGGGGGGGGGGGGGGACTTCTTTAACAATTCTTGAAAGATTGTCTCTCTTAGAGTTCCTGACAGAATGTTAACCAGTGAAAATTACACCAGCAAGTCTGAAAGTTGTGTATATCGACTTATCTGAGGTTTCTCGTCTCAGAAACCAAGAGTGAAGGAAATAAAAGCAGGGTAAGTTCACAGGGAGACAGAACATTTAGTAGTAAACTAACTGATACAGTGCCCAAGAAGAGGGGAGCGTGGCGGAGAGCTTTAAGACTCAAAAGTGCTTACACAATGATTAAGCCAGTTCCAACCCAGGAAGCTCCTACAGGGCTTAAGACAGAATGGACGAAGCAGTGAGTCTGCCTTCTCTAATCCCCCATGGCTGGTGGGTAAGTCTGGTAAACTAGCATATAATTAAGTTGATTGTCTTTACATAATATTTAATGTTCTTGTCACACACTAAAATATTCTGAGTTCTTTGTCTTGTCAGTGCTAAACTGTTACAGGGAGAAGAGACTGCCCAGTCCTAGCCTGTAATTAGGTTTACAAAGGGATCAGTAAGTGGTAAAGGAACTGCAGTCCTAAGCCTCTGTTTCTAGGGAAAGGCACCCTCTCAAGATAAAGACTGGAAATCTGAAAAAGAAGAAAAAATAAGAGGAAATTTTTCAGGGAGACTGAAAGTTATGGGTGCAGGGAACAAAAAGAATACTTAATCCAGAACAGTCACAAAACCTGCAAACCTTAAAAAAAATCCCCCCCAAACACATCTATGTAGTACCTGATAAGAACAGACTTCCCTTATATATGAACTCTCAGTGAGATGTATTTAAAATAAAATTTATTTGCTTATCCTTAATGATCATATCTGCAAATCTGATCACTGAATTAAATGCTTCTACATCATCTTTCCCCAGACACTGAAAAGTCAGTACCAAAGCAGCAATGCTTCCACTTTCTCAAACAGGCTTTCTACATAAAACAGTTTATGAATATCAGCAGATTGACTTTGTTATTTTAGCAATGGAACTAATTTAGTTATGGCTCAACCTGGATAAGAAGGTCAAGTAGAAAAATCCCGAACTCTTCTTACAGACTGAACAAAGATAACAAACACAACACAGATTTTATTACCTAGTACTGTAACAAGTAATTCTACAACACGATGGGCAGCTGCCAGAGCTGCTCCTACGCTGGGATGAATAGAGAGATTGGCCAGCACTCTTATCAATTTTATCAGAACATCTTCTGCTTCGGAAGGATCCTTTGGGTGGGTTTTTCCTTCCCCTTCTTTTTCATGGTACCATTTCTGTGCATTCAAATCAAGTTCATGGTAGGTTTGGAATAATGATATCAAGGTGTTAACACTTCCTTTTTCTTTAAAAAATTGCTCACGGGCTTGGTTATTCTTTGCTGTTAAATTACCAAGAATGAAGATGATACGGATAACCAAATCCTGCAATAAAGTAAACAAACCATATTACACGGAAAACAGCAGAAGCTATTAGCTGCTTAAAAAGAAGATAATACTTAATTTGCTTCACAATTCAGTTAATCGCAGGTCCAGAACAACTGAAGGAATGCCAAATACAGCAACTAGAAATAATTTTTTTATACTATTACTTTTCACAACCCGGTTTACAGAAGAAGTCAAAAACATCTGACAGAACTAGTATAGCATTGGGATAATTACTAATGGGATATACTTAGTATAGGTCATCTATTTTTACTAAGCCCACAGTAATCTTAAAACATCTTAAAACAGCACTTTATATAACTAGAATAATCATATGGGCCAGAGCTTACTAATCTTTCAAGTAAGCAAGTGTCAGTTGTGATGGCCAAAGACCACCACCTTCTCTTCTTCTCTAGGCCTGTTACCCATTGTAGAGGTTAAACTACTTCCCCTTCATTTGTTACTGTTAAATCTATGTTAGCTTTTATTCATTTCCTTGTTAAGTCGAATTGCTTACAGATAGCTGAATTATTTGTTCCAGATTTTTACCAGAAATGTAATCTAAATTGACTGGTCTGTTATTCCCCAGTTCCTCCTCTTTCTCCTTTTAAAGACAGGTGCCCTACAACCTTGCAATCCTACATAACTTTCCAAGAATCCCGGAGACATTACCTTTTCTGTCTTTTTGTAAGCACCAAAGGGTAAATTTCATTAGGCCTAGTTGGTTTGAAGACACTTAGATATGCTCCAGCTCATTTTTTAGTGATAGAAGAACTCAGGCTGAAGTAGAGATTAATCATTTGATCATACCTAACCCTTTCAGAAAAAGCAGCAAAAAAAGGCATTCCACACTTCACTAATCACAGTGGCATCTGTCAATAATTCTCATCATCTTCTGAACGCTGCAGCAGTTATTTCCTTATTGTCTTCTCACTATTAATGTACTATAAGAAGTTTTCTTGCTTCTTTTTATGTCCCTTTCTAGTCACTTCTCATTTTGTGCTGGTTTTTTCTGATTTTGATTTTACGTGTTCTTGCTACCCTTTTATTCTTATCGTTACTAAATGAGACCTACTTTCTATTTTTATACAGTATCTTGAGGTCCTATGATTTAACCAAGTTGCTCTCTTAAAGCACTTTCTATCCCTGCCCTTCAGTGGGATACAGAATTACATCTCTTGTTGCTTTATTTTGGACATACTGAGAAATAGCCTTCTTTTGGCAAGGCTAGCGGATCCAAACTGAATGGCATTCAACAGCATCCCCATCTTTTTCTTACCCACCTGTATGTAAGAAGAAAAAAAGAAATTCTGAAAGTCTGAACTAATCCAAGTATAAACTAATTAAAACATTTGCCTCTGTCACTTGGATCAAAACCTACTCATTTCCAAAACCAAAAACTCATAGCTTTATCTTAACAGTACAGGTAGAGTAACAGCACTTCTTCACGTACAGCACAGCCATCTACCCATAGCTGCTAAACTGCTGTACTTGCACTAACCTAGAATTTTGCTAAAGAATTTACATGCTGTTTTTCTTCAAATATAAGTTATATTCACAGATATTCTAATCCTCCCTGGTATTAATAACAATCCAACTTGTTAAAATATACACACTAATACCAAATGAAAAAAGATGTGTAAGCAGTGAAACCTTCTTTCATACATGCCTTCATCAATAAGTTTCAGGTCTTAAGCCTCTGCTGCAAGACATTGGCAATAACATCCTCTTAGGGTCAAGAAGATAAATGCTATCCCTGAATATGAGAAGCAGGCAGTCTCCTAAGTGAGGAACAGATTCTCACATCCATGTATTTAATACGATCACTCCATAGGACCCACTTCCAATTTTTTTAACTAGGCATCATATTTTTGCTAGCATCTAAATGTCATCAAGACAAAATTTTATGAACATTCTTACTGACTAACCACTAAGAGCTTTCACCTTTGCAGGCACAACCCCCAATTCACAAAGGCTGTAAGAATTTGAAGCAAACAACTGATGAATCAGAAGAGAACTGAGAAAAGCAAGCAGTCTAGTTTGACTCGTTTATATTGACTTTCTAATTTTGGTCAAAACAGTATCAGCCCAGCAACAGCTCTACCCAATCAGAAAACAGACAAACAGGTACCGTACAGCAATCAACTGATATTTTGAGAAGTGTGATCTCAACTGTGCTTTCCACCTACAGGCTAGCAAAACAAACTTACAAAATACTTTTTTAGCTAAGCACATCTGGTTTTAATAGCATATTACCAAAGTTTCATTATCTTCCAGTGAAAATTTAACTAGCAGAGTCAAAGAGAAAAGCGTGTACAACTTCTCCCGAGTAGTATAATACTCAAGGGTTTGGATTATTTTTGTCTATATTTTTTTAAATGCTCATGGGGTAAGCACTGCAAAAGTAAGAAACACTAGCTTAGAATTGCTGTGTAAAGAAATACATGTAAAGACAAATGGCATTTTGAAACTTCTTGCAAGACTAAACCTGTACAAGGCCCATGGGCCTTTCTGTACATAATGAAAGAATCAGTATAATAGATGAGATTATTATGCATCTCCAAATGTTTGGAGTACTAACTGCATAAGAAGTTTCAGACATTCTTGCACACTTATAGGAAAATTACATTTATCAGGTTAATTTATATGATATGGAGTTCTTAACATGTATGGCACTAAAGACAAATTAGATTAAAGGTAGGAATTACACTTTGTTATTTCATCTTTTTATAATGAGGCATTCATGTGAGACATGCTGTCCAGAGAGTGTACCCAAACCTGATTTGAAGGTTATATGTAAGACCACCCAACTTCACTTACACAAATTTGAAGAAACATATAAAGAAAAGCTTGAGAAGGAGAACTAATTTTTTTATTGGCTTCCAATCTGTGATGAAACTGTGACATTATTGTTTTTAAAGTGGTAATGGCACCACATATTCCATCTGCATTTAACTTATTTTTCTGACAACTGGAACATATACATTTGATCACTGCTCTGAAAGATTTCTTTGCTTATCTACTTCTAAAAATTTATTCCTAGCACTGCCCTAGTAGCAAAGGTACCCAATGTACTTGCTGAGTCACAGAACTTGACAGCAGTTTATCTTGGCAATTAAAGTCTACCTGCCTTCCAGTGTAAAGCATGATGAAGAGAGGAACAAATAGTACAGTAGGAAAGGAAAGCCAAATAGGTCAGTAATTTCTAACTAAAATGAGATAAATAAGGGAAGGGAGTCCATACTAGAGTTTGTACTCATTGGCCAAGTACCTGTTGTTAGTCTATTTGGTGTCTGGACCCTCAGAAGGAGAGGGGTAGTATGAAACAAAAATTCAGATGCCGGCAGATGAGTTCCTATTGAATCTCCAGCTGTAAATGAAATGTGCTTTCTATGTTCCACAAACTTCAATGGAGGTAGCCAAAATTCTACCACCTGTCCAGCAGTATGAACTGCTTCTCATTCAAATCTAATTTACACTTCATTTCCAAATTTGTATTTCTGCTTTATTATGTACCTTGGAAAGAAAATTTGAGAGTTTTCTTTTCAGGCTATCATAGTCTACTTATACACAAAAGAACAATAGTTATGCCATCCTGGAGCTAGTCTCTTCCAAACACAGTAAGGATTCATCTTGAAGTGACATTCTGGCTGTGAAAATCCCTGGTCAAACCCAGAAAGAGCAACTGACTCAAAATGAAACTTGATTTAAAGAAGAAAAAAGGAGGAGGGGGAAGAGGGTAGAATACCCTGAAAGCATCAAAAGCAAATGAAGAAGTTCTTGACTGAGGGACCTGAAAAAAGGAGCCAAGAGAAGCTTTGCCACAGTGATAGCAAGGAGTACTTTGTCAGTAAAGAGGGAACCTCCTTCTCTTGTAAATGTGAATGCAGCTGAGGAGAAGGAGAGGCCATTAGAAGAATGTAGTTATATTTCTATGTATCACATGCCACGGGACCCTACCCAATAATTTCTACACCCAAAAATCTGATCTGTTTAGGTAAACTTTTCAGAAAAGGGTCCATTTGCACTTAGTGATTTTTAGCAATGAAGAACTTGTGTCCTTAGGTTTGTTTGTGGACATCTGGAGATCTGGGAAAGGTAATAAAGAAAAGCAAGCCCATTGTCACCAGAACAACATTTGATGAAAAGCAGTGTACACCCTCTAACAAAAAACATTTCAGAAGTCACGAACTGAAAAAGTTGAAAACCATATCCCCCACAGTATTGCTCCAATGATTACTGATCCCTGGTTAAAATCTTTATTCTTATTACTTATTATTCTTATTACTTATTAAATTTGTACAGCTTCAGCCACTATTTCTTATTATCTCTTTTTTCCTAGATTAAAGGATGTCCTACTAACAGAAATTTCTTCCTTGTACAGATTCTATTAGCAGGCAACTTGCTAATGGTCTGACCTTTGTCACCGATAAATTAATTTGCTTAATCTTGAGGGTTTTTTTAACTCTAAGCATTCTTTTAGCTCTTTTCAGATCTGTTCCCCAGCTTTCAGCATCTTTTGTAGAAATTAATACCAAAAACTAAGGCAAAATATTTTAGTGACAGTGTCTGTCACAGCAAGCAGTAATACCTTCTTATTACTCTTATTTCATATTCTAATGTTTACCTATGTAGTAATTACATTCATTCTCTTGTATCTTTTGATACACCAGAACAGCAGGTTTCTATATGATATATGCCAGTGAAGACTGGTTGACTACAAACTTTCAGCTCTACGTTCCTGACCATTTTATATTCAGAGTACTTTTCACATATTCTGCACTCTCCTTACCACTTTTGCCTTTTCTTTCAGACAAAAACAAAAATCACAACCAAAGTATTAGGAAGACGCAAATACACTATCAGCCCAGCATACTGTCAGAAATCATACTGTAGGGAAAGGGTGACCTACTGTGGTTATTCAGAGTTGTCAGAATATTTATCCTAAAATGGATACTTCCTTCTTGAAAAAAAGTTAATTCAGAGAGAATGAATGATCAGTTATGAACGTGCATGTGCACACACAAAACACAGGAGAAAAATCTTGTATTTTTGTTCTTTAGTAGTCAATTACTATATTCCTCTCACAGCTTTTTTAAATTTTCCAAGGCACTATTATAATGTCAGGCCAGAGGGAGGAGGAATACAACTGAAAATATGTATTTGTAAATGTAGGAGAAACGAACCACATTATCTAATGTTAAGTTCGTCATAGGGTTACCTTGACAAGCATTTCAGCAGAAGTGGTGGCATAAACAGCACCCACTCTCCTTTCCATTCACAGTTTGGTTCCTCTCCCATATTGTTTCCTCAGTATTTGTGAGCAAGGAACTATTTGAGTGGCTGTTCAACAAACTAGACTGGAAAGCAATGCAGGTGATAACAATAACCCAGCAAACACTGGGGTTCTTTTTTTCAGTTTTAAGGTTATTGGAAGCTGGGACAGTTCTGTGACATGATGTATCACGCTGTCGCACAAACAGCTGTCCTAAACCCAAATAAGGGATAGCACAGAGGGGAAAAGTGAGTAACTGAAACACAAAGAACACTTAGTCAGCACTGATGACCATTTCTTCAGAGGCAAGCTATGGATACAGAAACGCACCACCACCACCACCCACCAATAAAAATAAAAAAAATCTTTGGTATCTCATAAGGCTATGATGCCACTGAGCAGAGTACCAATAATACTCTCAAAGCATTTAAGAGGCAAACACGTATATCTCAAATAAATATAGCTGCAGCATTAGACTCTATCGTTAAGAGCCTGTGGTTGCTTTGGGGTATTACATGACTTATGTTATATGACTGACTGAAACAGACAGATAGTGGGTTCCTGGGAGCTCAGCACAGAATTCTCCATAAGCCAGCCAAAAAACAGCCAGGAAGGCCAGTCACTGCATGCAGATAAGCCTTTGCCTAATAAATAAAGCCAGAAACAGTGGCGAAATTCTCTGCATTTACAGGCCCCATCTGTGACAACCTTCCCCACTGCAGCAATCCTAAGAGCAAAAAGGACATTCAACAACCCTGATATGAGCCTTTTTCTTGAAGGAAGACAAGAAGAAGTCTCACAAGCAGAAGCCTACTTGCTTACAGAAGACTATAAACTGATTTAGGACCCGCTACCTGGCAGATGCATTTGGGAAGAAAGCTGGGCTGATCCAGGCACAGTGAACCCGATAAATGCAGACATCTTCTTAGAGAGGATGACAAGGCAACATCACTCTACTCTTCATTTAATAAATTGTTTCTGACAATCTGATTGTTAAATCAAACAGGTAAAGCAGCATGCAATTTATAATTGTAAATTAGCGCAGTTCTACTAGCTGATGCAAGAGATGCAAAAACCAGTAACAAATATTTTCAAACATATCAGGACCAGGAAGTTTGCCAGAGTCTGCAGAACTAATTGATGATCAGGATAAAGCTGGAGCATTCAGAGAAGAAAATGTCATTGCAGAGAAGCTAAATGAGTTCTTTGCATTGATTCATGTCCACTGTGAAAGCAAATGGGGAGATCTCAATGCTACAGCCTTCTCCGGGAAAGACCCATCAGAGTATCTGTCCAAAACTGAAGTGATCGCAAACAATTTTAAGGAACAAACTTACAAAACAAAACAGTAACAAATCACCAGGACTGGATAATCACCCAACAGTTCTAAAAGAACTAATGAATTAAATAGCTTAATTACTAACAGTGATGTGCAACTTCTCAAAACTGGCTTGATGCCTAAAGACTGGAAGGGTAACAAATGTGAAAAGGATCCAAGTGAGATTCAAGTCTGGTGTCTGTAGCAGATAAATTAGAAGAGACCATAAAAAAGAACAATAAAATTAGTGGACAGTCAAATAAACACAATCAGCTTTAAGACTCCCACGTTCTGACTTACCCAATTCTTGAGTTCTTTGAAGGGATCAACAAACATGCATAAAGATGACCCATCTGATATCACCCATGTGGCTTTCCAGGAGACTTTTGACAAAGTCACTCACCAAAATCCTAGAGAAACTAAGCAGCCATGCTGTAAGGCAGCATGTCCTGGTACAGATAAACAATTAGAGGATGGAAAACAGAGTAAATTAGCAGTTACTGCAATGGTGGAAGATGACCAGTGGAATTCCACAGGGTTCTGCGCTAGGAACTGTTGTGTTCAACTTGGCCATAAACAACACGGAAAAGCAGGTGACAGCAGTGATATGGGAAAGTTTGCTGATGACACCAAGATATTCAAAGTTGCAAAGATGAAGGCTGACTGAACAGCAGAAAAAGGATTTGTAGTCAACCGGTAATAAAATGGCAGATGAAATTTAAATGCACATAAACATGAAATGATGTGTGTGGAAAAACACAGAGCAGACATACCTTCATGTATAAAATTTCAACCTTTGAACCAACCATAACCACCTGGAGAGCAATCTTGGGGTTAGTGACAGATTCCTCACTGGGGTTTAACACTCACAGGAGGTCAAGAAAGCAAATAAAATATTGGGAATTACTGGGAAATAAACTTACACAGTCATGCAAATCTATGATATGGCCACATCTTAACTGCCATGTTCTAGTTTCCTCATCTCAAAAAAAAAAAAGATACAGGAATCAGGATTGTAAAAAGTTCTGAGAAAAGCAACACGGATGCACAATGGTATGGAATCAGAAAGGACTCTCTGTATCAGAAAGGACCAAGGAAGCAAAGACTCTTCAGCCTGGAGAAGAGGTAACTCGAAAACGGTACAATAAAGATCTAGAAAGTCAGGCATGGTGTGAAATGAATGATTAGATTAAATATTCACTGACTTTTCAATACAATAACCAGGGGGTATCAAATAAAGATAGTAAAGGCCAAATTCAAAACAAGCAAAAGGAATTATTTGTGCAGTGGGTAGTTGCTATGGTAACTCCTTGCCAATGGATGTTTAATATATTATAAGTTTGTATGAGGTAGAGGGGAGACTATAGAATTTCATGGAAAAGAAGTCAACTAAGGTTTATTTCATACACAGAGAATCACAGCTGGCTGAGGAAGTCTCCAAGTTGAAAAGAGCTGGAGGTTTGGTAAGTATATACAGGAAGTATCATATATGCTTGCTCTGTTTTTACTGTTATCCAGGCATCTGATTTTTACTGCTGCCAAGTATGGATAGTAGGCTGGATGAACCTTTCATGTGACCCAATATGATTATTCTTTTGCTGAATAGCTAATTGCTGCATCCAGAGATGTCAGATACTTAACAAATATTTCCTGATCAAAAAAGTAGGCTACACTTAAGTATAAAGGGACTTTCCTACACAATGGGTACAAGATTTCTTCTATGCCAATTTTAGTATCATAACCTGTGTTTGTGCACTTAGGATTGAAAATAGACTCCTAACTGTACACTGATAAAAGATTTCACAGAAGCTGGCAGGGCCCCAAAAGGCCATCTAAGCTCAGGTAGTGCCCAATTTACTGACAGAAGCCACTGCCCTATTTAGACATTCTCACTGTTCCAAAGGCATGGCCTCCTCATGACTTGTGACATTAACCACAGCCTGAAAAAGTCATCCTTCATATACCTTATCTGAAAAGCTTAGAGATTATAATGATCTGGGAAAGGGGAACAGCATCTCGTTAAAAGATTTCTGGAGATGGGCAAAAGTCTACAATGCTGACTAGAAACAGAAGCATGCAAAGCTCATCCTGCAAGATAAGAGGCTCTGCAAGAACACTTCTGACAGCTTTCATGGCATGTGGCAGGCACCAAGGATTTTTTTGTTACTCTGCATAAGTAAGCTCCAAAACCAACCACAAGTGAAGTCCAACAGAACATGATGCGTAGAAGAGCACCGCTGAATTCCCCAGTCCTAGCTTGCAGATCCAGCTTTTCCAATCTTCTGTACTCCTCTCCTTACCTAAGACCATGACACATGGAATTTAGCAAGTCTTGCCAACTCAATTTCCCCAAAAGTCTTTCTCACAGAGTTAAATTACTACTCTCCCATTCCTTCTGATTCTTTTACGCAAGAGAGAAAACAAGCTGAGAAAAAAAGAAAAGAGCTGAAACTGCAGTGTGGTGAGAAGAACAGAGATTATTTGGGTGGCAGCTGCGGAATTCAGTGTGTGGTGTGGCAGCAAGTCATTAATCCTATTTCCAGTGCTCACGTTTTTATTTTCACAATATTTAATGCTTATTTTTAAAGTAACAGTTATGAAAGCACTTGAGAAAGTCTGAATCCTGGTTTTATTTTTTTTCTCCAGTATGTTTCTAGCTTCCATGATTGCCAGTGAAAAAGACATGATCCCATGAACTTTGCAACCTGAAAATTCAGAAAACACACACACTTCCTTTCTTAACATACCAGTTCTTAGTCCTGAGGATTTTTAATGCTTTGAGTTAATATTACTGATTTATCCTCCTCTCTGCTTCTTCCCACAGCAGACAATTTTACTCACACTGCTGTTACTTGTTTTCTTTTCAACACATACCAACTCACACTATAACTCACTAGCTGTCAGCATTTTGAAAGAAAGATTAGCAGTGCCAACTACACCTCAGGAAAAACATTTGCACTCCTCACAGCTCAAGTGTTTATTATACACTACAGAAAAAGTGGTATATTACATTATCTATGTCCCTCTTCTTGTTTCTGCAGGGCTTTACTCAGCTGACAACTGACAGTTGCATGCTTGTTTCAAAAATGCAGTAAGAAATAATTATTCTGAAGACACTACAATATAATCATCACAACATAACAACTAAGTTTTTTAATACACAAGCTATTTCTTTACTAATTTGTATTTTCATAAAACAACTGACAATTTAACACAAAAAGCAATGCTAATCTAGTGAAGAAAGATGTATTTTAGGACCACTTAATAAAATAGGCAAATGAGAAGCTAAATTCTGAACACTACTTGACAACAAACAATTTGAATTTATATATGAGCCTACAATTCATTATGACACAAAGCTATTATCTCAGGAGCCTAGAAAAGTTCCCCTTAAAATTACAGATGAAGATTGAGAGGAAGATGTTACTCAATTTAAGCTCCTTATTCCCAGTCCCATCATTCACTGAGTTTTTAATACAGTGCTCACAAGGAAAAATAAGTATAAATCTAGTAAAATATTGTGCCTTTGATATTTCTTGTATTATTTACATAGCATTTACGTAGCATTTTACTACAGTGTCTTTGAAGACTATACAATGCAAGAGCAGCCTGAACCTAGAAATATTCAGACATGCTGCAGAAATGTTAATCAACAGACATTTAGAAGAATAGAAACAACTTAATCTGTGTTCGTCTTCCATGTGTACTATCACAGAAAACAGGGATGCAGGTAAACAGGACAGGGAGAAATTATTTTTGTATTTGGCAAGAGAAAGAATAGATCATTCAGTGTAGCCGATGTGATTATCTTCATTAACTGCCTTCAACAGTAGCAGCACAAAAGACCTCCTTCCAACAATTCTCCAGGAATTACTAACTCTAGGATAAATTGTATAGGACACCTAAATGTCCTCAAACTAGTTTAGATGCTGGAGCAGCCAAGAAAGTTCCTTACTTTTAAGAATGATCTTAATGTGACTTAATGTTCTATGTTTTGAAACCTTGTTCCACCTTTGAACATCTATGCTTTACATAAAAATTATTTACTTCTTAAATCTTACCTGGCAACAGAGCTAAGTAATTTGCCATACATGGGGCACTCCACTCTTACCAACCTGGCAATCTTTAAAACTATGATCCTGCACCAAACTCCCAGAGCCTGGTGCTCCAGCAAACACAGGAAAGATCACTGTGATACAGCAGGA
Organism: Haliaeetus leucocephalus; assembly: GCF_000737465.1. Lineage (NCBI taxonomy): Eukaryota > Metazoa > Chordata > Aves > Accipitriformes > Accipitridae > Haliaeetus > Haliaeetus leucocephalus. Next base: position 8,355,339 of record NW_010972820.1, on the reverse strand, counting down.
CAATACAGCAACACCTGACCCTTGAAGTTCTAATGAAGTTGGTAGCAAGTATTCTCTTATAATTTTACTTCATAATATGAGGCATTTTGACAAACTCTAAACATTTATTTCTAGGTGAATGTTCCACATGCGGTATTCTAGGCATATGGTTTTCTTGGTAGAGGAGAAATATATTCTGATACCTTATGCAGTTATCAAGGAACAAATTTCCCTCTGCTTTCGAACTGCTTAACTCTGGAAAAATCACGTCTTTTGCAAGGGAGGAGGGCAGGAGAAATCCCAACAATTTCATACTATTAAATATTCAAATAAACTATTTGCTTTAAAAAGTATTTTTTAAAACTAAGAAAAATAATTAAGTACTCAAAGGACTGTTTCTACACATGTAAAGGACAGCCAAGTTAATCAACTATCTGTCCCCTATATTGCTTTGAATTTTTAATCTAAATTATTTCAATTTTTTATTACTTAGAAATGCTGTCAATGATTTAAAATTTTTATTTGGTAAATGCATAAAAGTAGGTCACTGAAAACGAGCTTATACACAATAATACACAGACACATCAGAGGATTAATATATAAAAATCAAGAGATGAAAAAACTGACCTGCTTCTTCTGGTATTTGTTTAGTAGGGCTAAAAATAAGATGTAACATCTGGAGCAGTCTGCTAAAGCTGCACAGAAGTCATTGTAGAAAGAAAGTTTGCTACAAAGGTATAAAAATAAAATAGAAATGAATGAAAGCACTTTTTTTCCACAAAAGATTTTTTAAGAAAAATCACTCTGCTTCTGACTCTTAGGGCTGTATGTTCCAAAAAAATAAATGAATGCCAATACTCTGACTTCTAGTAGAGGCATACGCAGTTACACAGGAGCACAACAGAAGTCTAGCTATCCTTGCCACAGTGAATTACAGGAAGAAGCAAACATAAGGAGCTTCCCAACCTGCTTGCCATATGGCCACAGTATGCTAACACTAGCGCTTCTTAGCATTAAATGGAAGAACTGTAATTTCACGATGACATGGGCAGTCAGAGAGGAGAGGAAATAAAGGCTCCCTTCCTAATGCACGTCTAGTAGATCCCTGTGACAGCACTAACAGAACACACTTCTCACCAGCAAATATGGATAAAGTGCCTTCTTGCAGTCACGATTTTACCTCTGCATATTCTGTAACAGCTGTTCCTTACCTTGACCATTACAAAAATAAAGAACTGGATGTACTTTGGTCATACCAGAAATACTGCAATAACAGAACAAACTAGGATAACCTCTTACTTCCCATGTAGTCAAAACCAGCAAATATCTGTGTTGATGTTCGATTACAACCAATTACAGCAAGACTTAGACTTAGAGAAATTAATAATCTGAATAGATTGAACGTATTCTCTACAAAGAAGCTGCCTAAAGTTACCAACTGAGAGAAAAGAATAACCATTCTGTATTACTAGAAGACAAAATAAAATTCAGATCTGTGCTCTGTACTGCATACTATAATGGGTTTTCTTTTTTTTGTGACTACAATTTCCAGGGAGCTAATTAAATTGATTTTATGGCCAATTTGTATCCTCGGAGCATGCAGTTCACTAAACTTAAGAAAAAAAATTGAAGCAGTAGGAAACTTTAAATAAGACAAATTACTTTTGCTCCATATTGAATTCTAGATCAAGTAAATGTCCTTGTCAGAATTACAGTGTAAGTATCGATTACATTTAATTACAAACCCATTGCATTACCCCACTTTTCATGGCATTTTCCAAGTAAAAAGAAATGCTCTCTCCTTAGAAGAGGTAAATATACTTGAAGTGCTGTAATCATAGCTAGAACTCAACTTATTTTTAGGAACAAAATTAGAGAGACAGATGTGGACAAGGTGGCATGGCACTGGGGAAGCAATTCACTTGCTTTACAGGTAGCACAAACAGCAAAGGACCAGATTTGCCTGTTTTTAGCTGTGGAGACGAAGGAATGACAGTCCCTTATGTAGCTGCTCTTCAAAGCACAACCCAATCTCATCTAGCAGGGAGGATGTGATGGATAATTTGGAGGGGCTGAACGGGAAGAGAAGTCCATAGCAGAATCTCAATGAACATGAAGCCACGGGCAACATGACTCAATACAATAACAAAGCAGCAATGGCAAAGACTTCCTCCAGAACGGCATTCATAAATTGTGCCTATAACCCAACTCCTGAAATTACCAACAGTTAATTTCACAACTTCTTCAAAATCCTTAAATGGTTTGCAAGTCTGTTTAGCATTGGATATTGCAAACTGGTGCTTGGTAACTGGAAGATTTTTGACTAAGAAACCATTCAGACTACAAAAGGATCTTTTGGGGTGATTCATTCATACTGATCTCCCTCTAAAAAGCACATCTTGGGAAATAGCCACTGAGCTGCTCATAAAACTGAGATTCTTTCAGCATTTTCATCTGCACGCTCAAGCCCTGATCCCACAGATTAATCTCCTCAAACACTCTGTGACAGCTCAAAACAATGAACACTGATCACGTTTTCTCTTTTGTATTTTATTTCACAATACGCAGTCCCAGATATAACTTAAGCTTGTGTAATTTCTCTCCATTTTTTTAAAACGTCCTAAAATAGGATTAATAAATACTTAATTTACACAGCTTTAAAATATAAGAAATAGTACTTTAAAAATCTCAGTCAGAATCTGTGGGATCGAAGAATAACACAATACAACAAAACACTTTTCACAGGTATAATGAATCCAAGTTGTATGGCTACAATTAAACAATTCTATCAGTATTAATAAAGACAAAATTATCATACAAAGTCATTCAAAACTACACAGCGCTTTTAGAAAAAAAAAACAAACACAGTGTAAATCTTCCCATTCTTCCGCTTGATCCTGCCCCCTTTGAGGTCACTCGAAGCAGTAACACTGACTTGACTACATGCAGAAATAGCACTGTCCCCTGTACATACCTGAATATCCTGACAATATAGATGCATACATCCTTATCATCCACACGCTGCTCTAGCGCCGCACAGAGCTCAGAGACTGCGCCACTGCAAAGGAGCTGGCGTCTTGCCGAAGGTAAGTCAGCCAAGTTTCGCAAAGTAGCTGTCAGCTGTATATAGAATATTTAAAGATTTATTAATCACAGCCGTTTACAACAGAATCCACACTGTTCTGAAAATTTAATAAAGCTCAGATCTCATTTATAACGTCTAAGGCAGTCTGAACGCCCTGTTAGCATTCTGCAGGTATGTATCTACCAATAAATTATAGCAGGAAATGTGTAACAAAATTGTGTATATAGGAATAATTGTTTGAAAATGAAAGATTGATGCTGGTCTGTGCCTGCACATAACCTCCTTCTTTGAGGGAAACATGACCTTTCATAGGTTTTAAAATCTTGTATGCGTGTATACAAATATAGACCAATTGGAAATTAGGTGAAATGCTGTGGACAGTTGAAGTGATTTTTTGCATAATGTCTGATTTTGCAAATTTACATTTAAGTCTTGCAAATTCATACCGATATATATTTTGATTTTGATAGTTGCAAACTAAGATGAATTGATTTTAAAAGACAATAAAATTATTTTGATTAAAAAAATTTAGAAGTTAATCAAGATCAAGAGAAATCCACTATTCAAACAACACAAAAATGAAAAGCTTAAGTCCTCAAGTTTATTTTGGAGAAACCAAAATATTTTCAGAAGTTACTGTTCTATTTCAAGGAGTTTTAAGCATAAAATATCTATCACATACAGATACACAAAATGAATCAGCTATTGCATATTTTGAAATTTTCTGGTTCTCTTCCAAGGTAAGGGTATTCAAATGCCAAGGTCAGACAGGCAATGACATGTAAGTTAACTTTTGATCTAAACCAGAATTTACTATAAAATTAATGTGAAGTCATTTAATCTAATGTGAATATGGGAATTCTTTAAATTTTCCTTATTGTATGAATAAAGTATTTAACTTCAATTTGGTTTTAAATCTGTTCAAATTGTTTGTAATCACAAAAACCTCTAGATATTAAGTATTTTATCACTGAATTGGACTTCTTGTCTAGTGATATGTAATTGCTAATTTTAAAGGAAAATTCTGACAAAGAGCAGGTTAAGTTTGAGGAGCTTTTGCTCATAGGATTCTATGCACTACTCTGTCCATTCTCCAGCAGCTTTCAAATTCACTGTCCTACTTCAACAAATTTGCCAAAAGTGTACATGTCTTCAGTTACCGCAAGATGGCCAGTAATGGAACAACAGGAGAAGGAACAATGTGTCAAAATGGAGAAGCAAGCTACAGAGGGAAAAAAATTATGTGATAATGTGAATGTGATATGTGAATGGATTTAACTTCAGCGCTAAATATGAAATGTATACTATATTCAGAATAAACAGAAACTGAGCGTGTTTGTTACCATTTGCTTCATATTGCTCATAATTTAAGACGACACCTGGAGTTTTTTGTTATTTTAACTAAACAACTGCAAAGAATATACTTCCAGATATGCATTCTTTCACAAGTCACGATGCTTCAAAACTCAACACAACACTGAAGAAATATTTTAAAATAAAAATACTCTGATCAAATACTTTCACTTGTTCAAAAGTTTTGGTGGAAAAATTCCTGCCAAATGGAATAGACACAGAAGACTCTATTCAGCACTCACATACAAGATGTTCACAGTTAGCCTAGGATGATATTTGTTGAGCTCTAGCTAAACTTCACATAAAGGAAATGAAGGATAAACCACATATTAAAAGTGTTGTTCAAACCCAGACCAGGGTTTTCACTGCAGGAAAGAGACTTACATACTAGATGATTAAAAAAAAAAAAAAATCTTTATCAATAGATAGTGGTGCAGAGGTCTCCAAAAAGAGAGTAAAATTTTGAGACAGTTAGATGGTTCAAAATCCCACAGTGGTAAATTCTATCAAGAGGCAACCTCACACAAAGACAGTTTAGAAAGGAAAAACAATGCAAAAAACCATATACACTTAAATGTGTGAGACAATGAAATTCAGAAGTTCATAGAAGTATATATACACAAAAGAACAGTTTAGTATGCAAGTGAAATTTGAAGAGTATAAATTAAAAAAATAATAGATGCTAGCCAAACAGCACATGAATTCAAGAGAGATTCTGATTGCTTCAAGCAGACACCATGCTTCAGGGAGAAATGCATAACAATTGGCTCTAGCAATCCCCACCAGCCCTAATCCTTATGTTACCATGTGAAAGATCAAATTCACCCAAACAGAAAATTTAACAGCAGACAAATGCTATTTTTAAAGGAGAAGACATTTAAGTGGTTTTCAATTAAGGAACATGAAGTACTTGTTAAGTCTTGTTAGTGACACTTCAAAAGCTTTGGCTTTTGAATAAGCATTACCATATTTTATGTAAATACAATCAGACTATTAGGTGAAGCAACATAAAATGAGTCAAAGACGACCTTGGTTTCATGTCCTCTATTATGGAAAAATAATTATTATTACAAACATTTTTATTCTTGTATTGCGGGACTTCTGCGTAAAATCCATTGTGTAACAACGAAGAAATCAGAAAGGGACTTTATTCCCACAAAAAGGACCTGGCAAGATTATGTATAACACTGCCATCTGGTGATTGTGCAATTATACAGTTAAAGAATGAAGAGCTGGTCCCCGTTAACTGAGATACTTCAGTTATCAGGATTAAGAGATGGCAGAGCCTCCCTCAGAGACCACTGTGAGTATTTAAGGTGTTTTTCTCCTCCAATATAATTTGCTCTCTATTCCTGAAGACTTGTATTTATTCATTACTTCTGCATGTCACTGGATATTTGATCTTTTGCTACGAGTATGCCACAAAAACCTCCTTTATTCTGAAGACATGAATCACAGAAGAAACTTTCTTCGATGCTGTATCCCTGAAAACAACTATTCCTACATCTGCCTATGATGACTGAACAATTAACTCACATAGAAGAAATGGTGCACATTAATGTAGATTTAAGAAACTGATATGAGAAATTTGCACAGGAATTACATAGCAGCAGAAATCACTACTTTTCTCACAAGAAGAAGAAAAATGAAGTATCTGTACTACTACAGAAGAGAATACAAACAAGTGAAACAGCAACCTCAATAAGAGACAGCTGTCACTATTGACTTTTCCACAAAATACTCGAGGCCTTCTTAGAAACAGCCAGTCTACTCAAAACCATACAAAACAGTTTTGCTACACTTCCAATCATACTGAAAACAGCAGATAATAATGACCAAAAAAAAGCGTAAAATGTAACATTTTCCTTTCACGCATTTGCGAATTAAACCTTTGATTAAAAAAATTAAATTTATCCACATACAAATAATGGAAGAAAAAACATTTCTGCAGAGTTGTGGGGAAGTTCAGACAACTAGTCAAACAGCTGAAAATAATCTGATTAATTAGTTTTATTACTTGGACATCATTTGTTATTTTTAAATGCCCCAACTGGCAAAAACTTCTTTTTATATCTATTTAACATAAATTTCCATCTCTTTACTCAACAGGATTCCCATTATATGTATGATATGATTAATGCCAAAAGCAGCCAGCAAACTTCAGTAAGTAATATGCTTTGCTTTTAATCCTCCCCTTCCTGCTCTCAGAAGGATAAATATTTTTAAACTATATAGATGTGAAAAGAGATACAGGATACATATCTCTAATTTAGGTTTTAAAATGCCTACCAAAACTACAACCTAAGTTTCCACTCACTGAAATGACTGTACAGCTTCTGTATGTGAGGCATCATACGCTACTTCTTCACCTAAGCTTACTTTTCTTATAGTTTAGGTGTTTTAAGTCACTGTCTATCACCTTGAAAATTACACCGAGAACAGAATCTATTCTGGACCCATAATCCCGCCGCAATAGTTTTCAAAAGGGGGTTTCTAACTAAACTGATAGCCTAAGGCAGCACTGCAGTAGTATTGGGACTTACAAAGTCTAACTAGCAGCATTCAAGAAAAATATAGTCATTAAAACCTGGAGTACATGCAGACCTGAAGTTTGTACACCTTCTCTGGAAAAGGGCGGCTTGCAAAGCCCATATACCATTTTTGTATAGAATATAAGGTACGATATCAACAAAATGGCACAGATTATTTTAGAATTGTTTGGAGAATTCACAGTGCCACAAGAAAGTTAACATTCCCAATTCTAAAGACAGAAGTATATAGAAGAGAATTTTGTGATTCATATAGGAACTTAATGATGACAGGACTAGATAGGAAACAAAATAGGTACACAACAAGCACAAAATTTCCAGTTTCATCATATATTCCCCCAGTCTTTAGCATTTTGTCATTTTGGGACTTCCTTAGCCAAACTAAGTATTAAGCCACATCATTTCATTCAGTGCTTCATAGTATCTCCCAATCTGTTTATGTTCGTATTAAGATTATACACACTATTCAGGAGAGACATACCTCATAGCTCCACTAAAATAAACAAACAAAAATCATTAATAGTAACGTGATGAAGTAAGCTATCTGTATTCTCATATAATTTCAAGAAGTATGAAATCCTTGTTTGTAAGTTAGTAGAGAATTAAAGAAACCTGGCATAATTAGTAGAGAAATTTAGTGTAAAAACTACCTCAGAAAAGTGTCCAATATATTTTCCTATGAAGTCCCGAAAAGCTTACAATTACACCATTTGCTAAGCTGTACATCAATAACTTCCAAGACAAATGCCAGGAATCTACCTGGCAAATCCTTGACAAATACAAAAAAATCCCACAACCTATGCATAACTTAAGATTTAGCTACGTAACCGTTTTTTCCTAAAACACTAAGGTTGAAACAGTTTTAGGGTAAAGGATTAGTTTTCATAGCTGCCACTCATCAAGGTACCTCATAAGTGAAAACATAGTTTTGAACCCGCTGCCTTCAAAAAGATTCAAAAGTGTTGGCTTTTACAACTACCTTTTCCTTAAATTCCCGTTCTTCAAATAGAGTTTGTCAAAGAAACGTAACTGTATTTTCCTATGTATTTTTAAAAATGCATTATTCTTGTAATAAAAAGCTTTTTGTAATCTCCTAGAGGATTGCAGAGCCGGTTTGTATTTATTATTTCAGTTTAAAGAATTCAGACAAGGAACACAGTTTTATCTGTTTATGGTAATATCCAGAACATTGTCAGCACCATAAAGTAATAATAAGAAACTGGTTTTATTAGGTACCTAAAAATATTTCTATTAACTTCAGAATTTCTAAAGCCTTTAAAATTGACTACACAAAAATATCTATGATAATTAAATTTAGGTCCTGAACAACTTCATGTAAACTTCTTAAAAAAAGTCTATTCAAATATAGGTACAACTCTGTTGGTGGCACACGGAGGTAGCTTATCTCCTCTAATTACATTTTTCATTTGCCCTTGAAGAGTGTACTTTTAGAAATAAAAGTAAATGCTAACCTGGACTAATAGGTGGCCCAAGTTGGAGAAATATGTGTCGTTTTCTTTTATATTATTAATCTGCTTCATTAATTGCAGCAACATTTCAACAGCTCCTTTGTTGACCATTTCATTAAGGAGTACTGCATTTCCAGACATTAATTTTATAGCTCCCATGCAATACAGGAGAGCTTCATTGTTTTTTTGTAGATCTTCAGTTCTCAGGACCTCCAACAAACAATCTAAAAGGAAAATCATTATTCAGAAAGCCTAATATTAACATTTATATGTGATACAGTCCAGTCATTGAAGAGGTTAACAATTGGGGGAAAAAAAACCTCAGATTGAACTCTTGCATTTCTAATAAGTGGGCTAGAAATATTGGGTATTTGGATCGAAACCAAGAAACAGTTATTGATGAGTAAGAGAATGGGCCTGACTTGTTCTCCCAGGCTTCAAGAACCAGCACCAGTTGTAAACATACAGCAGTAATCATTGAAATCCTCAGTCAAGATTTGCAAAACTGATCGTGTGTGTGCCTGGAATTTTGTGTACTAAACTTGAGACATTCTAAAGAGGTTTCTTCCCACTAATTCCTTAAAAATCAAATTTCTTAAAGCATCTCAAATGGAGCACTAAAAGGCACAAGTGCCCAATTCAAATATCACATTTGAATTCTATTCATAGCCTTTTTAAATTTACTTTTTATATAGGTAAAGTTACTGTAAAAGTTTTGCTTTATGCTACCACTGTCAGATATCTGAAATGTTAAAATTAACAGCTGTTAGCACAAGCCCAATGTATCTTTCACAGTCAAATTGAGACACTCTGAATTTGGTGGGTGTATCTTAAACAAGTAATCCTTACCAATTTTACACTTTTGAATTCCTAGTAATTGATTGAAACTGATATTTACTTCTGCTTCCTGTGTTCCATCCAGTGGAATAAAAACATTTTCCCATCTCATTAAACTTAAGAGATTTCTGAAGTTTTTTCTGTCTGAAGTTGAAACTCTCCCCAAGTATATGGGTGTACACAGATGAAGTACACACAATCTAGGCTCTTGCTCAAACTCTTACCCTCACCAACTGCCTAGCAGTCAGCTAAATCACTTGGGTTGTGGGAATGTGAGAAATCAGTTTCAGGTCCCTGCCCTGCTCAGTATCAAACAGGGTCTTCAACAGTAATTGTCTCTTTTGGGATGAACAGTTAATTTATTTCTTCTACTGGAGCTACTCCACTGCACATAAATAGTTCACAGGGCCAGAAGAAGAAAAAGAAATTGAATCTATAACCCAGTGACTGCAACAGGAATCTGGGTGATTATGCTGATAACCCAGGTTCATGTCTTTGGCCTGGATAAAGTGGGTCCAAAACATAAAGAGTTAATAAACAAACAAACAAAACCCTACAAAAAAATGTTCTTTCCTTCACTAGTTTTTAAAATAAAGGGGAAAAAAGAGCAAGCGAAAGAAAAGTGAGTGAAGATGGAAATCAGAGCAAAAAACCCCAATGCTTACACAGCCATAGCCACTCAACCTGTTCAGATTTTTGTATGATACTAATCTCTACAAAACTGTAGTTTTCAGTATTCAAAGTCAGCTGAGCAATTAGAGCTGTTCTCTTTTCTCCGAGTCCTTTCCTGTCAATCTTACTACTGGAAAGTCTTATTTGGTCTTTATTTCTGACAACACTCCCATACTAAACTTTAAGACCATGAATATTCTCATTTATTTAAGCAGATATACACATATGCTTTAACTTATGCGCATGCAATAAATGCTTGCAAGGTCAAGGCCTATGTTAATAAAACATAATGAAGTTTTAGTGAAAGGAACGACCATCAATCAATACAGAGTATCATTCATACACTGTCATTTTCTTAATATTTCTCATATTTGCATGGTGTGTGTGGATGACACACAAATACAGTTACAATTGTAAAAGAGATGTTGGAGCCATTGCTGACAATTCTCCAAAACCATTGGCTCAATGTGCAGCAGCAGCTAAAAAAAGCCAATGATCATTCTCAGTATGCTTCCTGATGATGGCCAACAACACAGACACCATTATTTCGCTTCTATAAAGTTTGGTGCAGACACATCTTGACTTCTATGGAAAGTTTTGTTCTGTACATCTCAAGAAGGATCTACTGGAGTTGGAGAAGGTACAGGGAAGGGCTACAAAAACAGCTGAGAGAATGACACAGTATCCTTTCAAAGAAAGAGCTAAAAGCCTGAGGTGCCTCAGTCTGAAAAGAAGGCAGACTTATGTGATATGACTGCAGTTTAAAAAATCATGAAGGCGGAGGGTAAGCTGGCTGTAGAAACTCTTATAACTCCTGCAAAACTACAAGCAGAGGCATAATGAAAAGTAGATACATTTAAAACAGCAGACAGAGAACTTCTGGAACTCGTTGCTCTATGAGATCGTAGAGGCAGACAGAATAAGAAAGTTCAAAAAGGAATTAGGCAAATTAATGAACAAAAGATCTATAAACAGAGACTAAGAAGGATTAGGCAGGGATGCACCATCTAATGTCCATAACAGAATGTAACAATTCTGGATCCTGGGGTAGTATAGGGGAAATGGATCACAGAAAACACATAGGCTTCCATGCTCTCCCTAAACAGCATCCCCTTTTGCCATCATTAGACACAGAATACTGGACTAGGTGAACTGTTAGTTTGACCTAGGAGCCAATTTTTAGTGCATGACTAAGTTAACTCTGAGAATATTTCTTGAAAAATGATCAATCTAACTACTGAATTTCAACACCTAACTTATACACAAGAACAGGATACATACCCAATAATCTATCATTTTGAATGATGTAATCATTTTTTTCATTCCTGCAAATTTTAAATGCAAGCTTGCAAACACTGAGAAGATTTTTTCCATCCACTTTCATCTGCAAAGAAAGTAAAAGACATAAAAATCACAGCTAAAATCTACATACAAAAATGCACCATAACATTTTACAAGTTCAGACACCATGGCAAACTTGTATTCTCACAGAACTATTGAATTCCACCTGAAACCCTGACACTACACTGAGCCAAACTGAAAAGTCTGCAGAATTCAGGGACTCTGAAACCTAGCTAGTTTAACTCTATTTAGCAAACTGTGCTGACTGACTTCAAAATAACAGATGATACATAAACTTTTCATTTATTTTCTGCAGGTAGCATATCAATAACTTGCAAGTTTTTTTCTCTAATTTACTCTTACAGACAAATTCTGCACAGGATTCACTGGTTTGGCATCTATGGCCATACCACAAAGAACTCCAATACAACAGTACATGTCATAATGAAAGTTATTCTCAAATATCAGAAAACAAGATCTTATGATGTACTAAAGGTCATTGAGAGATAATGAAAGGGAAGTAAAAATGTTAAAAATACAATGACAAATCTCTTCCTTTCCTCTGCATTTCAAGGAAGATTTCTTCTTTTGTTCATGATTTGTGAAAGACTCCACAGAAAAATGTCTGTAATAGAACTTTTTTTATATATAAGCACCACTTAACATTTATGTAGTATCTGAATATATAATTATATCTTCTGATTAAAACAACACATGCTACCTTAAAGGAGAACACACTCCTGCCCAACACACACTAATTACTAAAATGTCTACAACATGACACTAGCTGGTATCCTTTCACCAGTGACTGTCTATAGACACTTAGTAGAAGCTGAACCAATAGGTTCAAAAGCACCAACTTCACTGACACTTTTAACTGGAAATACTAGAGAAAGAGATAATTACACTTACTCACTTTCCAAAAAAATTATTGTGGTATATTCAGATAGAGGTGCTTAATAAGATCAAGACATTATTCAAAAACTAAGCTCTATTTCTATGTGTAATTTTTTAAATTATTGTTTTGTTTAAATCCCTGCATGTGTATCCCAGCTTAGGACACTGTCTCTTTTTCATGCCTATGCAAAATTCCTGCAACCATACACCAGCTATCCTATTTTGTGTCCCTCCTTCCTCCCCCAGACGTAATTTCTCTGCAAAAAATAGGCTCCAACAAGTGCTGATCTGGATGAATGGGAGACTAGTATCTGTATGGCAAGAAACTGTGCTTAGGAAAGGGTTAGTTTAGACACAGTTTAGGAGTATGAAATGAAAAATTAAATGCAAGTTGTAATTCACAATTTTGAGCTTCACATTCTACCAAACAGCATTTTAAAACACTTACAGCCAGAATAATCTTTGCTAGCTTCAGGCAAAGTGGATCTGAATCAACATCTACAAGTTTATATAATGTCTTCAGAAGCACACTTCTTCTTTTTAATCTTTTTCCAAGCATATTTTCTTCATTCAAGGCTTGATAGAGCTTGGTGCAAGCCAGACAAAGATTTTCTATATTGTCTTCTACTTGAAGGGGGTGGGAAGGGAGAGAAAAATAAAAAATAATTATCAGTGCCACCTTTTCCAGAGCATCTCAATAGACAAAGACGCAGGAGAACAAATAAAGAATGGGCTGCAAAACTACAAAAATAAGGTGCCCAATAAATCTCTTAAAATGGTAATGCAATCCTCAGAACCAGTTTTATTCTGCTCTTTCAAAAAGAAGAGACTCAAGCCAAGAAATCACAGAGCCAAAATAATACCTGAAGCCAAAATGAAACTCACCTTTAATGCTTAATAATCAGATTGACCAAATGTCTACCAGGAAACTGTGAATCTGAATATATTCTTTAAAGCGCTCCACCAAACATTACATGTGAAAAAGAGACAGTTAAGAAGTATTTTTCTGCCCATAGACATAACCTAATATATCAAACCTTGCTGGGATTAAGAACAAGTGAATGTAAAAACTTGTTGGAACTCTCCAACGCATAGTAGAGGTACAAGATATATTCGAGTGGACTGCTGGCCTATTGACAAAAAAGTCATCTACCTCCTAACCCGAGTCCCTCAGACACTATTTAAAAATACAAAAATAAAACCTGCAGTAAATTATTACAAAATCTGCCTCTCAACACAATGGAATCATGTGCATGTTTACTTTAAAGGGAAAATGAAAAGTCTTGCGTATTTTTGAAATTCAAGAGTGAGGGTTGTGGATTTTTTTCTTTTCTTACATTTGCTTTTGTATATAAGGTGACACTAATAAAGCACCATATAAACCCACTTAAACTGCCTGTATAAACTCTGCATTTACTCAGGATGTATTTCACAGCTGAAATAAGAGTCATATTCAAGGAGGCAAAGCACTTGTGATGAAATATATATGGACAGGAAATTATGAAAAAAACCAACATTATATCTAAGGCCCCAAACCTGTAGGCAGATTCAAGGACTCGCCTCTCATGCTGAGCAGTGCCTGGAAGCTCTCAATTTGCCATCATCATACTCAAGGAACAGCAATGACTATTCCATTTCTACTCCCATCGTGACAGAAAATTTAACAAAATTTAGCATGATTCTAAACCCTCTGCTCCAGTAAGCAGTGAAACAGGACTGGCAAGGAACCAAAACTGAAAGGTCTCCACTCCATTTCATCAAAATTAACAACAACAACAAAAATTATTTAATACTCATCCCATGGGGCATTTTTGAAGCTTATTCTCCCTTGAGTACTGGAATGTAACAAAATAAATTATTTTCTCCTTTAGAAAAAGAGACTTTGGGGTTCTATTTGGTTTTGTCATATAACAATCATCTCAAGAGCACAATATTCATAAGATTTTAGACAATAACTAAGTTCCAGGTTAAACCTCAGATTTGTTTTTGAATGGAAAGTTTTCCGCAAATATTTTTGAGGGAGAAAGGGGAAGAAAAAGGCTTTTATATCACTACATAAAAAAACAGATGTGACCTAAATGCATGTGCAGGGAATTAGCTGAAACGTATGAAGCAAGTGACTGCACACAAAATTTTAAAATATTGAATTAGCAACAGACCCACTCAAAACATTAAAATTATGAAATTCTGATATTCATTTTGATAAGAAAAACTGCAATTGTGCAGTTAACAGCCTAAATAAAACAATGTAAAATGCAGGTGCAGGAGGCAATGATGCAATTCAGTTACAATCTGTGTGAATATTCAAGCAGCAGCAAAACTCTTAACTTTAAGGTTTTTGTAGTACTAAATTCAATCAACTGGTTAGATAATTTCATCTATTATTAGAAAAACTAAGCCATAATCAAGTTTTTAAAAAAAGCTAAAAAAACCCCAACACACTAACCAAATCAAGTAAAGACTGGGGAAAAGGGGCATGAAAATTTATTTTCCTTAGTTACATTCATGACAAGGGAAAGACATGATTAGATTTTTACCTCTAAATAATATTTTGCTTACCTATAAAGGATATCTCACAATGCAAAACTTTAACTCGGTGGCTCATATTTAACAATCTCAGCATTAAGCAAGGAAAATGTGAAGTTGCATGGCTGTTTTCAAATTTCCCGATCACTGTTTTTCTACACATCAGTGACAGATGTGGGAATGAGAATCCTGTCTTTTTAAAATAATCATATATTCTGGGAATCACGCAGTACTGTACAGGTGTTTCACACTCATCAACATCTTCAAAATTATGCAAAAAAAATTCTAATCTGTACCATACTCTAATGAACACTGCAAAAGATCCCATAAAATAGAATCTATCCCCTAATTTTACACTCACTTTTAACCACTTGTAAAAACAAATGTACTTTCTATATTCCCACCATTCAAATGAATACAATGTCTATAGAAGGCAACTAAACAACCTTTTGAATGAAATATTAAAATGGATTTCAGAGTTCAATCTTTCAAGCCATACATTTACTAAGTTTTGCTTCAATATTCTGGGTCAACGTACTTTTCTGAGTCATCTAACACTTTAAGCACAAATGGAAATTTTCATTACGATTTCCTTAGTCTTCTAAAATTAACTGAAACCTTCAATACAGACTATGCTTAAAACAGTGAATCTGTGCAGTACTTTCTTCTTAAAATTATTACCTCATCACTGACTGCTAAGCTGGCAGAGCTATGTTGTCTAAAATAAGGTAATTTAATCAGACAAGACCTTCTCTAACCAGTATTTTTTTTTACAGAATCACAGAATGGTTGAGGTTGGCAGGGACCTCTGGAGGTCATCTCATCCAACCCCCCCCCGCTCAATCACGCGGGGCCACCTAGAGAGAGTTGCCCAGGCCAGTTTTACACTGCAACATCACTGAACATAGGAAAGCATAAAAGGCTACATAGTCCAACTACTGTTATTCTTCTGCAGTAAACACAAATAAGTCCCATGTTTCCTGCAGGAAATAGTTCAGAAATTACACCCTTTCAAGAACAGTGTTACCCACCTTTTTCCAGTTCATGTAGAATTGGTAGAATTTTTATATGCCAAAAGCTTTCTTCCTCTTCTGATTCATTTATTCTTGTTTCATCCTCTAAGCCTTCAAAATACATTCAGAACAAAAGCACATATTCAGTAAAGGTTTCAACTTCTACACAAATAAATAGCTACAAATACTTTATTCATCAGTCAGAAAAAAAATATCTAAAAACGTCACATTTTGCTATATTCTGGGTTATGCTACCTATTCAAGCTTTTGGTTTTAGTTACATTTTCTCAAAAACAAAAGTTTCAAACAAAACTAGATAGATAAATGTTTTGATATGTAAAGCTGTACTGTAAAGCCAGATTTGTTTTTGTCTGCTGACATTAATGTTTCATTTGATCACTGGATTGGAAGGTAATGACTACTTTTACATCAACATGTCCCACTATTTTTCAGCTCTGTGTCCACGTGACAGCTTTTTCTGTGTTAAAAAATATCCATACTACAGACAATCCTCTAGGATTGTACAATTTTATCTAGTACACATGCACAATATTACACTAAGCTTGGTTAACTGACTCTTTGGTCAGTTAGGGAAAAACAGCCTTGTTAGTTATTACATCCTGTTAGCAATTCTAACCACTTCATGCAATTAGTTTTGAGAAGTTCTCGACTAAATTTTTGTAAAATGCATGTTTCTCTCCTATTCTTTGTAGGTGAAACAACTTCTCACACAGCATCTTGGGAAAAACTACAGCTATCTGAAAGATGTTTTGCCTCCAATAAACGTCAGAAACCTTGAAGGCAACCAACTCCCAGTTTTCTTGGCCACCCTCAACCGATTTTCTCCACAGTGACTGAGAAAGAGCTACTGTTCATTATCAGAAACTTGTCCACTTCACAAAGAGAAGTTTTAAAAAAATATTTCAGCTTTTTTTATACTTTGCTTCAAAAGAAAACACAAAAAAAGTCCATCAGCAGACATCAAGTTCAAAAGTGGTAGACCAAAAAAATCAGCAGTCTAGAATTCTTCTGGAAACAAGACTGGGAGCGTGGATCTGTTTTCAGATTGGACAAAGGAGTTGGTGAATCATGGTTTATTAAAAAATGGATCCCAGGACTGACTTTCATATGGATGCAGTATCACTAGGAAGTATTCTGACTTGCTGAACATCCTTTTTACATTCACCTGGCGCTACGCGAAGTGACAGAATTCTGGTCTCAACCATTGGCCCGCTACAGCTGGACAGCCAGAGTTTCTGCGCAACTTGAGTTTTAAAGGATCTAACAATTGCTTACAAGGTGCATGTAGGCATATTTTTTTACTTCAAAATTAGGTTAAGCTCCTTATCTTGCAGGCAACCAAAGTTGTTTTATAAAGATGGGGTTTGGTTTGGTTTTTTTGAATAGGAAAATAAGTCGCACAAGTCCACTAAATAACATGAAGAAAGCCATTAAGACTAGAATATATACTTTTTTTTAAGTGACAGATTTGCTAGAAAGCATCTCCTACTGTTCATTACTAGCTCTTGCCCTTAAATGACAATGTAAATTTTTAACATAATCATTATCAAACAAAAAATACTGTACTAAATGAGAACACTAATATTGAGAGGTTTGCATCATGAGAACAGTATCTCAGATCTTAAAAAAATGATTGACTACTGAGCATTACTTGGAACTGACTATTTAAAAAGCTTGGTCTTTAAAAAAAAATCCAGACTCTTTTTGTGTATCTGTATTAACTTTAACTGTCTACCTATATTTTACACGGAATGAATCTATCAGTTACATCTATTTCAACAGATTATACAAAAATGCTGCTGTTTCATAAGTAATACACTGGTAAGTATGTTATTACAATAACTGTATATTGTTGGTGTGTGCATATGTACATATTAGTATAAGTACATGTTATTAGGTAATATTATTATTACTTATTTTGCAGACTTTTTTTATTTTCTAGATCAAATGAGTTAATAGTCTTATTTGAATTGATGAGTAGCTTAATTAATAAAACACTATGCAGCATTTGCAATGAAGTGAAAGTTCTGCTCCAGATAATGTAAGAGCACAGCTGAAATGAGAACACTAGAATAGTTTGCACTGTTCCTTCCTGCCACAAAACCCACATATTGACTCAATTATTTCTTTTCTTTCCAATTTGTAGCCACCTCTCTTCTTAAACTGAAAGATGGGACTGACTTTCTAACTATGCACATGCTTAACTGTATCAAGCAAGAAATAGAATAGTTCATGTATGCATTTGCAGATATGACCAAACTTCTCACTAGAAAAAAAAATTAACAAAGCCATTCATTTTTTAGTTCAGAACAAAAAGAACTGATTTTTTCTGTCACTCTGCTGCAGTTGTCTTGCATTCAATCAGAAAAATAGAGCAACCTAAAAGTTATAATGGCATAATTTTTTTAAACAAATATCTCTTATAACTAGGAAAAAAAGATAATCAGCTTTTACTAAACAATATTAATCCTAGCAATAAGAATGAACAGCAAATACATGATTATAAAGAAACTCAACATTAATAAATTGTAAACGTGTATGTGTCTCTGTCCTGGGAGATTTTTAAGCTGCTGATGAAAAGTTATGGCACTAGCTGTATTTAAAATACTGCAGAAGCTGTCCTGAACCTTCTAACTGAGTAAATCACAATTCAACAGCAAAAATACTCAAGCAAAAGAATTCAGCAAGTTGAAGTTCGTTGGCTCAGTTTTTCGTAAGTCTTAACCACAGCTTTGCATTCTCATAAAAAAAAAAAAAAAAAAAAAAAAAATCACTAATCAGTCTACATTTATTGGTTGCTGTTTTTAGCATGTAAATACAAGAGCCTTAGCAACACTGAGCTTTCGAAAGCTGTGTACTGCCTGACTTATCATGTTTAGCCTTTTCATAGAATACTGACTAGCTATGAATATATCAATATTAAAATAGTCTACCTCCTCTCTAAAATGTGAAAGTATAAACACAAATCATATGAGAAAATACAAATAAGCTGTAAATGAACACTCCCCCCCCAGAATCTCACTATAGAGAAGAAATGACTGAGAATTCCTACTGCCATCCCACTGTTTATTCTGGGATTAAAGATGAAGTATGCACAAACTAAGGAAGCTACATAATATTAAAAAAAAAAAGGTATAAAAAGAAACAATCCTAATAACACAAATTATTTTTTCAATAGCATCAATGAAATAGCACAAATAAATTAAAAGGCTTATAAACAGAGAAAATACAGCCCCACAGAATACTAACTCCCATGACATGGTAAATACTCTCAGCTCCTCTGAAGGAAATGAAAGCAGAGCATATTACAGCCTTCACCAGAATGATTCAGAATAATGCAACTTCTCAGTTCTAGAAAAACAGCAGTAAGGCATAATAATAGCAGAGTAGAAACTTCAGGTTTCCATACCAGACTCTCAAATATGCACTTGCCTTGTATGAAATGTGCCAGTTAAGAGGCAATAGTAATTAAAATCTGTTATGTAAAATTAGTAAAACGCATCCAGAATCTGTATCTTCAGCTAATATAGCTTGGCATAACTTTATTAGTTTCTGTGCAGCTATACCAGTTTACAAAAAGTGATGAGCAAACAAGGCGTTAATAGATTGGCAAATTCTTAAGACTATATATGGAAAAAACAAGACAGAAAATATCAACAGATTTTTAGAGTAAAGATCTCTTGAGTATTGTTTCTCTTTACCAACAACATATAGTAAAAAAAACCAATATATCTAGAAAACCAAAAATATTGTTCAGTGACTAAAGAAGAAGAACTTCAAATCACAAAAATTAGATTATTTCTATTTGACCGTATTTCACATTTGTTGACCGGAAATTGAAATGCCTAATGAAGTACCTGTTACTCTTCTCTTCCAGCCTGTAATCCTTGGCCGCGATGAATTTATGCCAGGCTCTTTCATCTGGTCACTAAAAGATACAGTATAGACACACACAAAGTATATCAGAATACAATGCTCAAAATGCTTCTTTGTTCACATGCACTCAGTATGAGATCTGCATATTAATAACTAACTGGAAAAGATTATAAGTTATTTTAGTAAGTTAGTAGGTTATCTGCTCATTAAAAATGACATATAAATACAACTTCTTCCAGTATGTATTACAAAAAGCTCCTTCAGAAATACTGACATATTTACACCACAAGAGGTCACCATTATGGAACTCAAAACCTAAAGCTTTCCCACTTGTACAATAAAACTGAAAGCTGAACCAAACTAAACTCAGAAAAAGCCAATTTTTATTTTATCATCAGCTTCATTAACTGAATATAAACTCAACTAGCTTAAAACTGTAAGTTCATCCATTCACAAGGACAGTGATTTCTTCTGATGAACACTTTTAAAAGATTTAATGAGAAGAATTTTCAAAGAAATAAACCCTTTAGTAACCTTTAACGTAAATATTAGAGTTTCCATGTCTGCCTGTGAATTACTGCTAACTGCACAGTGGTCACTAGTTCTGTCAGTACACGTATGTTGTCATTTCTTTGTAAAGCAGTAGTGAGTAATGCCATAATTCCTGCTGGTGGTATGATTAGTCTTTCTTTGGCCAGAGGAAACTACTACATACATCTGTGATAAATCTATTCTGTTTGCCTAGCTACACACTCAAGCAGCACTGATCTAAAAGAAATATACAAGATGGACTCTCTCTTTGCTAGTAAACAGGAATCTTTCCTCCTTTAAATCCTGTACTAAAGACAAAGGTCTTAATCTATGTTTCGTATTCTCAGCGTATGTTTAATTTAACACTTCTTACTCCATTTATAGTTCATGTACCAGTACAACCTAATCTCCTAAATTTCCTTCTAAAGATAACAGTAGTGCGTTAGCAATATTATTTCAATTTTTTTTTAACCTGTTAATTTAGTTGCTATAAGGCTTAAAGCTAAACTGTTGTTTAAGTGGGTTGCTGGATTGGCGCCTAAATCCTGTCTGCCAGTCCAGACAAAAGATGTAAGTCATGCTATCAACAGATGGAGACAGAATAAAAGACAAAGCTCTTGTAAGATCACTTTCCTACAAAAGGGACTGGATAGCTCACTGTGATCAGTCAAAAATTCCCCAAGCAACCACATTACAGAAGAACACTTGCTTCATTATGGCTAAGAGTGAATAATGCTTTCTTTTTACAGCATGAGGATTTAAGTGCTCCAAAATCCAAATGCTTACACTAACTATCTTGAAATTATTTCAGCTCATATACAGCAATTCCAACTCCTCTGGGGAAGCAATGCTTAAAAAAAAAATAATAGTCAAGTCCTTGCATCTCTACTCTAAAATAGACTGACATCTGTAAGAAAGAAGGTTTCTAAAGCACACATTAAATACAGTTCAGTGTACTAATAGAAATCAAAATTTGGTTCCATTTATGTGAATACCTTGTCCTACAAACTTTAAAAGTTTAAGAAATGATTCTACAAGGTTCAGCTATCCCTGAAAGCAAGACTATAACCTGAAAGGATACCAGATAAGCAAGAAAATAACTTCAGACACTTAATACTAACCCAGCTATATTCATAAATCAGCACCTACAGAATTGTATGTAGGCATGATGATACTATCTGCCTATATGAATATGGATGTTCGAGTTTGCTTTCCTCAGAAAGAGTTCTGTAACTATATCCTGTCTGTGCCTCTTCCCCTAAAATGTAAATCCACGGGACAAATCCAAGAAACTTCAACAAAGACAATCCTACAAGTTTTGCAGGAAACAAAAGCAGCTGAATAGAAAAGACACTGAAGCAAAGGATGTGATAACCTGAACACTTATCAGACAGAAACACCACATATGCAAGATGAAGGGTAAGACCATGTCAAAGTCTGAATTGCGTTAAAAAAAAAAAAAAAAGTTGGTTGGAACCTGTGATTACTTGAACACCAGTATCAACCAGTTTAAAGACCTACGTGAGTAGGAAAGCAGATTGCTGTACTGCTGGTATTCACAGAACTATCTGTACTTTTGGGAAACATCTTCATAAGTTAAACAGCTTAAGTGGAACTCTCATTATTTTCAGAAAAAGAATACACTGAATACATACATAAACGAGAATGACTGGTGGGCAGGCTTATCTTTAGGGAGTACGTGCAATTTATGAATCTTGTGAGAGATTACAAAATCCCTTTATATATCTTTACCATGCTGCCAACACCATTTTAGTTAGAGACTTTTGCTTCTTTGTTATCTTTTCACTTTCATGTAGGGCTGAAACTTAAGTAGCAATATCTTGTTAAGAACTATGCAGTTAAAATGTGATCAACCTACTCTAGAAAATAAGTTACCTAGTATTGAAGGGAACTGGCTTATCAAGAGAGTGGTTGCCTTGGAAACAAAGCCAACTGGCAGAAATCTGATCATCTGATAAGGGACTCATCAAGAAATCAACTGACAGAGGCTCTGATGATTTACAGAGGAAAAAGAACTTGGCAACTGGATCATCTCTGTCCTTCTCATATAAGGGAGATCATAGTAGCCCCTATGAGGAACACTGATTTCTTGAATGTACACAGACAATGAGGACTTCCAAAAGGAAGGTGAGCCAGCACTGCAGTAGTGTATTCAGTATTTTTCCCTGGTGAAAGAATGTGTAATTTAAGTGAAAGCAGCACTTATTTGGAAAGTCTGTACGTTTAGAAGTTTACTTGCTTGTTCTTGCCATAAGCCTCTTGTTAATGGTAAATCTGCAAACTCTCACCTTCAGTGGTATTCCAAAGAAAACTACATTTCTAAGAACTGCAACCCAGAGGCAAAGAATTGGCCTAGTTCTCTCCAAAGAAGGTACACACAACAGCCAGGTCTGATTCACAAACGCGAGCGTAAGATCCCAATACAGTAATAGTGCATGGGCTCATCCCTTATGCTGCAGAGCCTTAAACATCTGAGAATCTGGCTACCTCTTTACTTGTAAAACAGAGTCTGGCAATGGGCCTGAATTTTGGGCCACACCATTTCCATACAGTTAGACCCTTAGCATGATGCCTGCTATGGTTTTGGCCCAAGAAGGGTAGTACTTTCCTTGACAAATGCCTGGGCACAGGGTACAGAGGTAGGAACATTGCCAGCCAATACTTTGTGTGTGGTAGGGAGAGGGTTAAAAATACTTCCATTGTATTAACATAACCCATGACAAAGGATTTGGCCACCAAGCCAGAAACTAACTCCTTTGTTTGATTTTTATTAATTATTAGTACAGATATAGCCGTGGTGCCCCACTGATTATTTAGTTACCAGTTAAGAGGGACACATAGCCCAATAGTAACAAGTTAATGCTTCTCTAAAGAATCGTCCCTAACAAGCACCTTTGATCAGTGAGGTAGCAAAACTTAATTAGAAAGAAAAGAGAATATGATCATCTTTTCTGAATTGTCGAACTTGAAGGCATTCCCTCTACACACTACCCCCTCCTCTCCTCATGGTAAGGTTCTTGTAACACCAACATATTCTTACAACTTTGGGAGGCAAAACTAGAAAATACGGAAGTGGGAGAAAAACAGTAGCACAGTAACCGAGATATTCTTCATCCTATATTGCACTGTGAGAGTTAGTTTTCAAAGAGAAGAGTAGGAATAACGAGGAAAGAGCAAAAGATAAGGGTAGTGGGTATGGAAAAGGCCATAAGTCCCACGCTATCTGCTTCTGCAAGTGCAAAGATCTCACATGACTTTGCTCCTCCAGAGACTATGAGCCTCTTCTCTTGCACCCATGTAAACTGAATCTGTGGAGTCTCTCTCTTGAAGTAGAGATAGGAACTGGCACTATCCCATGTAAACCAGAATCGGAACAGAGTCTTACGAAGGCAGAGAGCTACTTGAGTGCAGACAGTGCACTGCATGACCTGAGTAAAAGCTGTGAGGAAGCCATACACAGTAGACACTAGCTGGTGTCTGGAAATAGATATATTTTCCATTTTTAAACAAGGAAATGAAAACTAATTACCAACTTTGTGATCTGAAAGATAACAAGACTCTGCAAAGCACCCTTAACTTTGTATTTATAGGTATCTTTTGCAGGTGAATTCTGCATGACTGCTTAAGGCAACTTCTTTGGGGGAGGGAGGGTTGAAGACGTCAGAAGAACCAAACTCGCTTCCACTGACAGAAATAGAAGGAATATTAGGCTTAACATCCAAGGACTTTATGCAGACTGACGAATAAAATGCCATTTTCTCTCAGCTCCACACAAAACTTCCCAAATAGTAGTAAATCTCAAACATCAGCAACATTTAAACCAGAAAAGGTAACTTGGAAGATACTTGGAAAAACACAGCACACTGCCTTCTGAAGGCGTCACCTGCATCAACTACAGTACTACTAAAATTTACAGAACATACATTTACATACATTTTATAAATATATGAAACAGAACATGGTCTAGTTAGTCCAAAAGATTGTCTTTAACTATGTCTTCTGATAAGTACAGACACTCACAGAAAAACCTCTTCAGAAGTTCCTTCCTGATAGAAGCCTTAGTCTGTGTTGCCACCACGTGAAAGATCTCTTATCATCCATGTGCTCTCAATAAAACATTGGCCTCATTGCTAACTTCTAGTAGCATTTTCTAAAGTAAAGTAATAATTAGGTTATTTTTAAATAAATTTCTAAGGCATTTGGGTTTATTGTCTCTCAATTTCTTTTCCTTTTTTCCTTGATGCCCTTTTTCTTAAGACAGAAAACTGTAATTATGAGCATACAATTTCTACACATCTATATCTGCAGAGCATTTTCTATATCTATAGAACCACAATTCTAATCTTCTAAGTTCCTTCCTTGTAAGCAAATCTAAGCCACTGATAGTTTCACTGCTTGTCCTTAGAGCCCTTTTCTTTTTTGTCTTTATTTTGATAAGGTAAACAAAACCAGTCGTACTTAATCTAAAAGTACAGTAGCCATTTACATAACAAAAACATACAAAAGCCATAACAGGTCACGCTGAAAGTCCACCTTGCTCAGTGTCTTCTAACAGTGACCAAAAAGCTTCTCAGATGCCTCCAGCAAAATAGAGGGTGCTGTTGGGGTGCCCTGCGTGCAGTTCTCCCTCAGTTTCTGCCTTCATGTTTTTCACCTTGATGCATTCCTCCCTGCTTTCTTTTTTCTTCCATTTTCCCCCAATAGTCACTCAATTTCTCCCCAAAATATTTTCCTTAACTCCACCCCCTTCAGCCCCCACAAACTTCCTTTCTTCTAGTTAATCTAAAACCCAAAAACGTGACTCAAATTTTTACAAATTGTATTTTGGATACTTTGATATATCAATGTTTTCAGGTCTTCAAATGTCTAAGAGCAATTTCTAACTTCTCACAAGGCTCTAAAAACAGCCTAGGCACTGCAATAAGTAAAAGATGCAGACTGTTTATACATAAATACAAGCACTGAACATCTGATTTTACAAACATACATTGTCTGCATTGGAAAGCCAGACATGACATATCTACACCCCAAAATCAAGACATTTCACTAAGTGGTAAGAACAAATATAGAGCAATGCTAAGCAGATCCTGGGGGCCTGCTCGGGCAAGCCAGATGTATCAAAAGGATTACTAGGCACAAAGGTGTTCTTTCCAACTAGACCAGAGCTCAGTCCCCCCGATTGTGGGTAATCCTGAAACAGATATGCCATTTAGAAAGAATGTTCTTTGAGATGTTACTGACACGTATATTCAGAGTGCGACTACATCTACACTGTAATCTGGGTTTATTTTTAATGCTAGCAGCATCCAGGATGGCATGCCTTCTATTGATAAGGACCATTTGACTATTTAAGCATTTGTGTATTTTCCTGTCAACCAAAGATTCCCAAATGCTACATGGACTACAAAGGGAAAAGGTGCAAGGATGTGTTGTGAAAGTATATAGAACCAACAAGTCTCTAAAGAGAAGTCACAGGTAAATAACTAGTTTCTCCTCTTTTGAGTGTCTTCCATGGGGGAGAAGGAAGAGCCCTTGTCACACAACCAGTGAGGGTGTCACAATGCACCCTCCCTTCAGCTATTTATATACATTGATAAGACCCCTTCCAAACCCTCTCTCCTCCAGGCTAAAGAGTCCCAGCTCTCTCAGCCTCTCATATGAAGGACTCCCTTCATCATCTTAGTAGCTGGACTCTCTCCAGCTGGTCTGTATCTCTGTTGCACTGGGGAACCAAGAACTGCACCCAGCAGTCCAGGTGTGGTGGAGGTTTTCAAGATGCAAATGAACAGGGTACTAGATGATCTCATCTAGGCTCCCTTTTCCAGAAAAGACTGGACCAGATGACCTTCTGAGGTCCCTTCCAACCTGAGCTGTTCTATGAACTTGGTGTCCACCAGGACCCCCAGGTCTTTTTCCACAAAGCTGCCTCCCAGCTAGATGGCTCCCAGTATATACTACTGCCTGGAGTTGTTCCTCCCCAGGTGCAGGACTTAGCCTTTGTTAAACTGCATGAGGTTCCTGTCAATCCACTTCTCCAGCCTGTCAAGGTCCCTCTGGGAGGCTGCACAACCCTCTGGCATAGCAGCCAATAGGTTGCTTGTATACTGACTGCAGGTTACTGTTTTTCTAAATTGTTCAGAACTGTGGTCTCATGAACTGCCCATCAGGCCTCTTGGCAGGACCACTGGGGAGCACAGTGCAAAGATACCCAAGGCTCTAGACCAAGTTTCTCAGGGCACATCCAGACTCAGCAGCTTCATCTCAAAAAGAAGGATGGCAGCTCCAGGGCAAGTTAAAAGGAACTAATGGTGATCCTGGGAGTCAGGGCAAGAAGGATGATGCAGCAGGCCCTGAGTCAGCAGCAAGGGACAAGGTGGTGCAAGAACGCCAAGGCAAAGGAGAAAGGGAGTCAGATGTGGAGCTGGAGCAAGTGAGAGAGACTGCGACTGATTTTCTCAAACAACGGTCAGTTACACAATGCTTAGGAACCACCGCTTCAGAACATAAGGCCTCTGCTACCGTGATTCTTCCACCATAAGTGTTTAGTGATCAGGAAACGAGTTCTAACTCTAAATGATAGTTACTGATTTTAACAGCAAGACGTTGCTCTGTAGGCTTTGAAAAGAAGCGTGAACAACTTCCTAGTATTTTCACCAAAGCAACTAGTAGGAATTGGGTTTAACCTTTGGCAAAATGAGAAAAATGAGTATTTTGCTTTACCATTCACTCTCACAGAAGTTAATTTTTCCATATGCCAATTAACATTGGCATTTTTCATTAATCCATTTATTCCTATTCAATTATAATATCCAGGTCTTTTATGTTGCCAAAAGGACATCAGAATTAGTTTTCTGTATTGTCTTTCATTAGTTCAATAGTAGGGAATATGTTTTTGCGGTTTTTGTTTTGTTTCAAACCAAGTGATTTCTTCCTGACCCATAACTTCGCACTTGAAAGGCACTCTATCTATTTAGACAAAGAATTGACCTTCACTAAGCCACTTAAGACAACGTGTCCCTATTTTGCTCAACTACCACTGAACTTTCCTTTCTATGATGTCAGCTCAGTGACAAACAAGATAGATACAAACACAGTGTGGAAACAAGTAATAGGCGTGCCCTCAAAGAAAAAAGAATTAGTAGAACACCTCAATTTTTAAAGACTATTTTCCTTTTGGAAAACACAACAGAGACATAGTAAATGACTTGCAGACAGCTAAAAGAAACATAAATTATATATTAAACCAATTACAGAAACCTCTAGTCAGTCCCATTTCTCAGCTACAAAGCTTTTGAAAAGCATGCAAATAATTGAAAAACTGATGATATAGATGTCCTGGAATTATTTCAGGAATTGTAGAGGATTATTTCATAAGTAACACCACCAGAAAAGACAAAAACAAAGGGAGTGAAAACTATAACTGAGATTATAACTATAACTGATACTACTGATATGACAAAGGATAAATAGTAGAAAGGCAACATAATTTGCAAAAATATGTTGACAAATAGGCCAACTACACTCTGACTCATCCTAAAGATGAGCAAATAACAATTCCTCTATAAACACAATCATGAGCATAGTCCATTACTTACAACAGCTCTGGCGATAAAAAAAAATATAGTATTCTGTTTATACAGGCTGTTGATGAAGAACTTCATGCACATGTTAAATAATAAGGCTTAAAAGAATAATAGAGGTTGATCAAAAACCTACATCCTTGTCCTTTTTATTCTTCACAGTCTTTGCATCTTCTGCCTAATACAGAAAATATTAACAGTATCTATTTGTGGCGGGGTATCTTTAAACAAGCAGACAAATGACAGCCTAGTTCTAACGACCAAAAAAACCCTAAAATACTACCTTAAATATATTCGAGTCTGAAAACCACAGCAGCTTCACCTTCCTAACTTGAAAATTGCATAAGTATTCTCATTCTAAACAAAAATTCAATCTAAATCCATTGTTACTATAGTCCTACCTAGACTGAATTGGCATTCCTTCTTTACCCCTTGCATGGCACACTTTCCCATTCTAGAATTAACATTCAGTTGGTAATAAGGACTCTCAAGACCTAGATCTCCCAGATTTGGAGATGAGTGACCTTATCCTGAAACTAATGACTAGAGTGGAAAGACTCCCTTTGGAGTAGGCAGTAAAACTGAGTCTAAATTCTCACAAGTGAAGAGACCAGAGATAACAGCTACCTATTGCTCTTTTCTTCAGAAGTCTATAAAAAATTCTGAAAAAAGAATTCTTCATTCCCAATTTTCTCTCAGTATCCCCTAACCCTACACAAAAACATGCATCTTCTTGGAAGGGCAGGTTTATTTTCTTTGGGAAACACTGTAGAAAGCTCTACCTGTGAAGGCTTTCCCACCACTGGATTGTTTCTTTCTTAAATTAGTGGTCTCAATAGCTAGTGGAACTGAGGCAGAAGCAGAGAAAGACTAGTTAGGACTAGATTAATTTCCTGTTTCCATATCTTTATGAGAACTCAGAAGTTGTGAATATACATAATAAGAAAAGACAAATCCTGAAAGAAGTCTGGAGAGAATCTGCAGCAATATCAGCTAAACCATACAACAAACTAATATCCACACCATGTCATTAATTTCAAAAATTCATCCAGAGCAAAACAGAATGGGTGTTCCCTTCACAAAAGAAATCTACCTCGTCTGCAGAAATCCTTTTCTTTGAGGAGAAAAGGAATGAATATTTTGGGCATAGATGTGAAGCTAGTTTAAGCAATCAGACTGAAGTGATTTCCAGTATTCACTTGTCCCCTGCTTTTATCATTTTCTATTGAAGCATTCCAAAACCCTAAAAAGCACAAGAAAGAGAAACTAGTCTTATGGAAGCAGTTGATGAATACCTCTCAAGGATTCTGTCAAACCGGCATTTAAGAAGGACAGCAATGGTGATAGAAAACAGGGCATAGTGTATCTTCTTTACAGCACCTTCTAATCCTTTTGTAGCTATTTATAGAAATCACTTATTAAAAAAAGTGTAGAGCAGGCCACTTGGGAATCAACTGTTTGCCACCAAGCTTTTCCTCATTGAAGGCACCTATGTTTCTAAGGAGTCCTGGAATGACATCTAAGCTTTCAGAATATTGAGAAATTGGAGGAGGAGAAAAAAGAATAAATTCATCTTTTCTCACCAGGGAAACTGTTGCTCTTCATCAGCAAATCTGCCGTCACTGTTGACACTTCTGTTGAAATATATGAATGCGGAAAACATTTAGAAGTTTCATTTCTATACCAATCACAATAGATGGCAAGGCACAATGGCTGGATGAAGAGGTAAACAAAACTTAGGTTCCTTATGATTGTGAGAAATTGCTCCTTGCTTTCCTGAGGCAACATGTCAATAAATTCAATCTGCTTCAATTAATATGTTTTTTGAAAAACAGAATTGCAAACAAAATGACAAATAATTCTTCCCCTCAAAAGGTCCTTTTCTCTTTTTCCCCCAGCATCTTTATAAAGCAGTAGTGATTTCATTAGTGCTGTTCATTCTTTTCATCAGTCCTCTGGACAACAAAGGAATCCGAGACGGAAAGTGAGCAAGTCTCTTACTAGAATAAAATACTCCCCTTCTGTTCTCTTTGAAATAAATGTAATAGCATTAATGACAGGAATCTGCCATGCTATTTTGGCATGCTCTACAGTTTCATCATTAACAGAAAAACAGCTTTATTAGAAAAGTTATTTTGGTACCTATATACGAACTGTGGGGAAAGAGGAGTAAGGAGCCTCATCCACCTTCTCCTGTATAAAGTGTACTATTTCTAGAATCCTCTTGCCTAATTCCTGCAAGGATTTTAAATCACTGGGATACAGAATTGAGGCTGACACAACTGCTTCATATCGAGAATGACAGGACTCCAGGTAATAAAACATTCCTTTAAGCCTTCATCCTATTATTTCTGAATACAATGTACTTTAAATAGAAAATATATTTTAACTTCATAGAAGATGCCTCAAGTATTTATGACACAGAAGCAGATGCAATCTAATCATAGCAATCATCTAGTACCTGTAAACATGTTCTATGGATAAAGAATGCCAAAACCCTGTTACTGCAATGACCCACCTATGGTACTGGAACCTTTTATACACAATTCCTATCAAGACCAAACTCAACTAACTGTATTGAAGGATAGGTTTGTGATACCTTTCAACTGCCTTGTCAGATGAAGAATGACATCTCTGAACTCAGAAAAGGATATAGATCAAGGTCTGCCTGACTCATGTAGCATCATATGTGAATACTGAACCAATGTGTTTATTGGCATAAGCCTTAGCAATGAGTTAGAATGTATGAGAGCAGCTGAGATTACCTAGAGCGATTCCTTCATATGATGGCATGAACTGCTTGGGCTGCTACAGTTGAGGGATCTTTGTCCTTTACTAAAGGGAAAGTGTTTTGTATTACTTTTGTGCATATTGCAGCACTGGAGGTATGTCTGGTACACTAAGCCATATGAGCACCTAAATGTTGTTAGCAATCCCTGGTGCAAGGGTATAAAACAGCACAGGCAGCATCTCTTAGGCAGCATTGACAATAGTCATCTCTGTCTCAAGTACACAGAAAGCATGCACTACCCACAGGATAAGGTAAAGATGCACCATTCAAAAATACAGATCTTGCATTCAACACAGAAAGAGGGAGGAATATGGTGTCACTCTTGTATTCTGGAGAAAACGAATCAGAACAAGATTGGAAAAGATTTTTTTATGTTATCTCAAGGCCAGTAATTTCAAATCTAATTTAAGTGATGGGTGAGATTCAACTACCTCTAGTATTATTCTCCCTAGTTCAAACATGAATATGACAAGATACATGCATTAACATTCTATCTTTTATGGTTAGAATCATTAGTATCTTAGCTATCACATTAAGAGTCAGGAAAGTAAGTAACAGGTTGTAAAGAAATTAAGCCAGCAGAGCTTACACAAAATGAACCTTGACAACCTATTCTGCAAATATGCATATGATATTTGAAGAATATAGAATTGAAAATATATAATTTTCCCCTTTCAATTTTTTGTATTTTCTAAAACTTCTCTTCCACAGAGAAACCGAACTGAAAATGTGCTATAAGACTTCATGTTGCAACGAGCAATCTTTTCAGTAATAGGCTTTTTTTGCCTGTTCCTAAGAATATTTCAATAGAAAAGCCAGTCATTCTCAAAAATTATCATGGTAATCAAGGTAAATCATGACATTCTGTGGTTCAGGCTACCAGAAAACTCAATGACTACTGTACACAACATCATATGAATGGGTGATTGCAAAAAGCACCAGTAACAAAAAACCAAAATCAAAAATTTGTGGAGCTCTCAAGTTTATAAAGGAGAAGCATTTAATTTTGAGCAGATAGTACAGATGTATAATGAGTTAACTGTTCAATCATACCGGCAAGTTTTAAAATTATGACTCAGAAGAAAGGTCATTCTTTCCAATTAGTAAAAGTATCAACTGACTTTCTCATTAGAGACACTTGGATACCATTAACTACCGATTTCAACTGAAACACTGAAGTACTTCACACCACACCTTTACTAAATAAGTCAAATTACAGTAACTTACATAATATGATAATCCATACAGTCTTTACCTAAAAAATCTTTTGGGTTACTGATTTTAATGGAAGAAAGTGATTTTGCACTGAAGCATTCTCCTCGGTGCTTTACTTTCCTTCACTGACATTCTTCATCGCTGGGCTTATTTTCTCCTTTTCCCTACCTCCATACTCATAAAACTTTTTCTTTGCTCCCAAAAGTCACCAGTCTTTCAGAATCTTTTTTTTTTTTTAATATTAAACTGAAAGCAGGATTAAAAAGAAGAGTGCTACAATAGCTCTGCTATGTATCATTTGCTGTAACATCCTCAATGGACAATATTCTCTAAACTATTCAGTACTATCATCAAGTTAGTAAATGAAAGGCATTTCATTTTATAAAATTAAGAATGTACTCACTCCTTAATATCGAAGGTGCTTAAGAATATCCAGGGAAATATTTTTTTCCTAAGCATAAAAACATACTAGTAAAAAAGATATCTACTGGCAAACATTTACATTTAATAGTGACCAAGTGTTTATAAGATGTGTTTTGAAAATAAACTGTTATTCATTCTTTGTTTTAGAGATTGTCAGATCTATCAGTGTTATTAGCACAAAACAGTTGTTCGTCCAACTACTAATCCAGCAACTGATACACCTACTGAACATAGTGCCACGGACTATTCCTCCTCCCCGTGAAAGAATTCAGATCCAAATCAAAAGGAAAAAAGAAAAAAAAGACTTAATTCTGAATCACAGAATGGATATAATAATCTAGGTTCAGTAAAAATAGACGGCATGCACATAAGCCTCATTAACCTCTTACACCTGTTTGGTCATCAAAAAAAAAAAACCTAAAAAAAATTCAAAGCCACAAAAAAATTCTGCCTCTATTGCCAATGATTTTAAGTCTGGGTTTTGTATGATCACATATTTCCCCAATACCAGAACTGAAAACACAGCTCTATTAATCTTTGGAGCTAAGGGAGGAATGTATAGCACCTTAAAACAACAGGCTTGAACTGTAAAAGCAAGCACGTTGAATTTAAACTTGAATATTCTATATGCAATTATTAGAAGACTTAGCTTTGAAATGTTAATGATCAAACAAAATTAAAGTTATTTCATATCAAGCAACTTCCTACCAACAATTTTTGGACAGATTAGTCCTTTCGGGGTAGAAACTTCCTAAGAACAGAAGTGTAGATTTTTTTTCCTAGTAATCTAAACATAGTTTTGTTTTAATGCATAGGAAGTGCTACCTTCAAATTACATCAATTTTAGACATTTTGATACTTGCACAATTGAATAACTAGGAAGAGGGCTGTGTGGAAGGCACACATTACCATACTTGAGCAATACCAACCTTTCTCCTCTCAGTTGAAATAAAAAATTTCCTGCTGTCCCTTTTAGGAAGTCTTCCGATTTGCTGATACACTCATTACAAATTAATTGTCTACTTTCATCATTAAATGGTGTGTATGACCTTTGCTCTTCTAAGCAATTGTTATTACTTCTGCAAAGATTATTCATCATAGCTGGTTCTCCAGAATCTAGCTTCTCTTCATCTGAAATAGTCAAAGAGAATACATTTTGTAGAAGTGTTCTTACACAACAAATACACACGACAGAGCTCAAAATGAATTAGTTTGTCATGTTACATTATCAGAATTTGCTTCTATCAATTTAAAAGGTGAGAAGGGTTAAGACTATTTAGAGCAAAGTAGTCAAAGTCTTCTTAAGAACATAATTTCTTGAAGTTTTTCAGTTTTGCGTTTTAACATTTTAATCTTGCATCTTTTTTTTTTATTTCCCTTCTACAGATAGGTGGATTGTACCTTGTGAAAGAAGTGATTATATTTCAGGATCTGAATATTATGAAGGAAGTCAAACAACAGGTAGCTGTTAATCTTGTGCCTTGGTATGTACACATGATAAGAACCTGCACAAAAAAACTTACGTAAACATTTGCACGATCCCCAAAAGGGAGAAGAGGCAAACTCAGGCTATAACTACATTAGGTTCTCAACTTCTCCAGTTAGTAGCATCAACTTATTAAGGCTAACGGATTAAACTACATACAGGCATAGATATATAAATATTTATAGAATATGTACATAATAACGAAGTAGTTTAGTACTTTTTGTATAAGACTTATTTTGCAATAACGTAAAAAGTGAGATATTCAGTTTATCATGTAAAGTAACAATCCCAGGCAATGTAAGAATTGTCATTATTACAAATGAGTCTTCAGTAAAGACAGAGTTCCAGCACGTTTTATTATGGGCCAATGTGCAGGAAACCAAGATGTCAAGTCATTTCCCATCTGCAAGAAAATTACTTTTAAATCCCACATTTAGCAACCTCTATTAAGTCTCCACTAATGAAACTCTTAACAACAAATATGATGTAGTTGGAGGCCTGTCAAGACATATCATTCCTTTTTACTTCTCCTTTTATGCTCAATAATCCATCAGGGAATCTCCTTAGATGATGCCATCTCATTATCTCTTTAAACATTTCAGCATTTAATGTTAATTTTACCCACTGAAGAAAACTTCAATAGTAAAAAAGGCACCTGAGTAGCTTCCAACTCACTTTCAGAAGTGAAAGCCAGTATCATTTTTGGAAAACACATTTTCAAAACTGCCTTAAAGCCATTAAAATATTTTTAAAGTTTACTCTGAAAAGATATACGGGTACTTTAATATAATAACATAACTCATGTAATTAGCAATATTAAAACCCATCATGCAGTTATTTTTCTAGGAAACAATATGTATCAAAACATTCTTACTCTGATCAGGAGGAACCATTTTAGCAGAAAGGAAACTTCCCTGAGAAGTTCTTCCAAATAAGTGTGCCCGAGCACTGCTGACTTTTCTAACCTCTGCAGCACTGGCAGGAGGTTTTGGAAGGGAAATGGAAGAATCTTCATCTTTTGCAGAAGTGACTAGTACTGGTTTCTGTGACAAAGATGAAGACGACATTTTAATAAAAGCACAGATATTTTCATCTTCATACAAGCAAAAATTAAAAAAAAATAGAAAACCAAATTGTTTATACAAAGGGTTAAATTCAGAATAGAATAGATGAAAGTTACATAGGTTTGCTCATTAAGAAATTTTCATTTTCATATCCAGATTCTAATGATACCATACCACTGAACAAGCCAGGTTATCTAAACCATTATCACCACAGAAAGCCATTTAAAAGCAAACATTCAGGGGTGCAGAAAACAAACAAAAACTAGCCTGAGTAGAGCAACTGGAACTCAGAATTATTTATTTCCCTCATAAATACTCATTTAACATCAGCTACAGTATGCTTATTTGTGAAGAGAAAAAAAAATAAAGATTAAAATATTGTGCCAAAGACTTGCGCCAACAGTTCTAGAGGCACATCTATTCTTTATGATTTGCTTTTGAGCACTAAAGTAGTATTTCCAAAACACTTCAAATGCGTTCATAGCATATGTACCACTTCCTATCACATTGAGACAAATCATGCAGATCCAGAAACATGCAAGGTCTAGTTTTATTTATGTCAGTATCTTGCATCTTTGAGAATGTGAGCAACCCCCTAAAACTCTGGTACAAAACACTTGTTGTGCCCTCCATAAACACATTACCCTCTAAGATCAAGATTCTCTACCAATTTCCTTACAATAAGAAATCCATTAGGAAGTCTCCAGTCCGATCCTTCAGAGCTCTCCCCAGTATTAGTTGAAGATACCCAAGAAGTGAGACCCACTCCCCACAACCACCATGACTAATACAAGCTCTATCTCCACTGGTAAAGCAGAAAAGGCAGTTTTTTGCATTGGTCTTAACAGTAGTTTTCTCTAGTTTTTTTCCACCCTCACACACAAGATAAATGAAATTTAACAACAGTATTTAAATCCAACTGTAGATATATTTAATCTAAGTATGGTCAGAATTTTTAAATTTGATTAATTTAAATACATTACCTTATCAAAACTACTGAAGTGTAACATTTCTTGGAATTTTTTTCCCCTAATTTCCTAAAGAATGCTACATTCAGATTACTGTCTTGAAGAAACAATATATACAGCAAGCATACTTAACTGGTTTAGTATGCTCTGTTCTCTCAGATACTAACCAAATGATCATGACCTAATCTTATATTTAAAGATTAAATATAAAAAACCTGAGAGAGCAGATACACTTATAAATTGAAACATGCAGTTCAAAATTTTCAGAGGGCAAAAAGGGGTTCTTACAAGTACCTCTATCTGTTTTTAAATAAACTACAATCATTACATTTTATAGATGTGCAAGTCAAATAGAAAGCACAATCAACCCAGTTACTTTCAAGTTATCGATCACAGAACCACAGAACAGTTGAGGTTGGAAGGGACCTCTGGAGGTCATCTTGCCCAACCCCCTGCTGCTCAAGTAGGACCACCCAGAGCCAGTTGCCCAGGACCATGTCCAGGAAGCTTTCGAAGATCTCTGGGCAACCTGTGCCAGAGCTTCATCACCCTCACAGTGGAAAAAGCGTTTTCTGAAGTTCAGAGGGAACCTCCTGTGTTTCAGTTTGTGCCCATTGCCTCTGGTCCTGTCGCTGAAAAGAGCCTGCCCCATCCTCTTTGCACCCTCCCCTCAGGTGTTTATACACGGATAAGATCCTCCTGAGCTTTCTCTTCTCCAGGCTGAATGGTCCCACCTCGCTCAGCCTTGCTCCAGTCCCTCCATCATCTGTGTGTCCCTTCATTGGACTCTCTCCCATAGCTCCATGTCTCTCTTGTACTGGGGAGCCCAGAACTGGACACAGTGCTCCAGATGCGGCCTCACTAGTGCTGAGTAGAGGGGAAGGATCACCTCTCTCAACCTGCTGGCAACACTCCTCCTAATGCAGCCCAGGATACCATTAGCTGCCTTCTTAGTGGCAAGGGCACGTTGCTGGCTCATGTTGATGCTCATGACCTTTTTCTATTTTAGTAATCTTACACAAGAAAGCTGACTCAAGCATCCGCCTTCTGATTCTTGTTAATGTCACTTACAATTTTAATGCAATACAGCAATATTTAAATAGTTTAAATAATTTTCAGGTTTCTTTTGGTGAAAAAAATTTACAAAACTGACTTTCTAAGTCTCAGACTAACATTTCAACAGGCTTCTATTTCTCCCCAACCTATTTAAACCATATATTTTCCTAACACTACCAATACACATATTTTTATGTCAGTATTGCATGAGTTATTTCCAGAGTACTCACATGATCCAGTGGACTAAGACGAACACCAGACACTGGTCTTGATTCAGCCAAATCAAAACTGGATGCATGAAGACTAGCATAAAGAAATTAAACATAATATGAATAAAGCAGACCCAGTGTTTTCTGGTGGCTTTTGGTTTTGTTTTTTTTTTTAAATTGCATGCCTCTTCCCTTTGCCAGTGAATATGGGGAAAAGGAGGAAGAAAGGAAAAGTGACTTTTACACTATCACTCTTCTTCCATGAATGCTGTTTAACTTTGATATCTGGGAATCCAGCAGCATCAAGGGAGAAGAATTACAAGTCTGCCTGCACACCTGCCATGACACAGTTTATTTCATACACATCTGTAACAATTCTCTAATATGAGCCCAAATTCATGCACGAACCCAACTGTGGTTAGTGCCCAAGATATCTGACACAAGCTGCAGAACAGTGCAGGGCAGAAACCCCAGGTTTGTGCAGGCATGAGCTTGCTCCTTCCCATACACAGGAGAAGCACAGACAGAACAAGCATGGATGTCAGCCAGAGGGACCTCATTACCTGGTCACCAACAAACAGCCAAGTCACTCTCAGGCTCTTGCCTTCTGTAAGGGCACAACACTATGCAGTAAGGAACATCAGATACATCAAGTGCCTGAAGTCATGCTGCCATGAAAACAGCATAGATACTGACTTACTTGTATGGCCATTCAAACGTGTTTCAGCATCCTTTCTGGCATGCCTGACACCTAACATTACAAATACAGCTCACATCTCCTCCCTACAGTCATTACAGAACTGGCATATAAGGAAAGCTAAAAAATGACTGGGAAAATGGATGAAAAAAGCCCAATACACTTTTTTTTTTCCTCTTTTGTCACAAGAGACAGATCTATTGAGCTCTGTGAATTATAGTATGTAACAAAACTCCGCACAGAAATAATTTTGTAGTAGTATAAATTTTGTTTAAAAATGAGCATTTCAAACTCCAACACCTACAATTTTATATTTAAAAAGATCTGGGTAAGCTCTGAAAAAGGATCTAGCATACAGTTTATGTGGAAACAAGCAAGCTTTCACAGTTTCTAGGGAAAAGCTGAAGACTATCTCAAACACATACATTGTCTTAAGAAAAAGGTAAGTTACCATTTTCCTATACTATTCTCCACATACAATACTAGTGTAATGACTGCCTCTGGTAGCTTTAATCCACAGGAACTTCCTGGACATGTAGATTAACACCAACAGTAAGGATCATTAGAAGAAGGCAAACGATGTGATTAGGAATACAGATTAACACAGGGGGGAAAAAAAAAAAAATCACCGGAAACATAATTACAGAATCAAATCTCTTGCTGCTAAAGGATATTTGAAAAAAATCTTAAAGCCACAGTACCTAAAAACTGAAGGGGGTCTATTCTGAGGAGCTCGTGAGGATCCACATCCAAAAAGTTTCCTTTGATCCTCTGTAGGTGTGAACGGTCTCCGAGTTCTTAGCGTTCGTAGAACGTTTCTGGCTTCATTTATAATCTCAGAACTGGTCTTCTGCTTTGGCACTGAAAGCCTGTAGAATGGTTCTGCCTTTTCTGTATTTTTATTCTTTGAAGCTTGCATTCCTCTGCAAAGTAGTACACAGGAACAACGCTGTACAATATATATGGAAGGCACAGAATATAATGCTAGTTTTAAATTACAAACTATTAATTCATCAATGGTTATGCTACCACAATGTAGTTAAAAAGGGTATTATAACAAAATCCTAGACAGTGCTGAAGTAGTGGAAAATAAGGCTCATTGATAGTGCATTTCCCTCACTATTTCTCAGTTCTGTAGGAAAATACTGAAGAAGAGCAGAAAGCATCTGACATGAAGGACCTTTAGTTTTTAGAGGGAGCCAAAATACACCACACTCAGTACCACAGTGCTTTCTGAGCCAAACATGCTACTCTCCAATACTACAGAAAATCGGTTTCTTAACATCTGATTACTCATAAAACATCATAGCCGAAACAGGAATTCAATAATATGTTGTAAAGAGACAGTTTCTTTCCAATGAACTTAGGAAATACCCAATATAAGTTATCAACCTTACCAAGGGCAGCTTCCTAATAAGTCAGAGATATTATTATCAATAACTGAAACACAGTTATCAGTAATTGATAAGCAGAGACAAGGAAGAACAAGCAATCCATTTTTTTCTCTGAAAGAAATGCCTCCTCAACCCACCCCCAAGCACATGCAAACAAAGATAACACCAAGATAAGATAAACTATCAAGCCAAACTTTCAATCAGTGTTCTGTCCTGCTGCATCTTCTGGCAAATGCAGTGGGCAGTGAAAGACTTGCTTCACCATCTCTCGGGCCCCCCCAAATCAATCACTATCCTGGTGCAGTCCTCTGTAGATACCATCCTTGTCATTGCACAGCAAACCCATCATGAGCCTTAAATCACCCAAAATTCCTCTTCTGCTTTTCAAACTTAACAAAAAAAGAAAAATATGTTTCTGCACTGTCTGTGACTCAGACCATCTGGTAACTTCTGTTCTCTCACACTGTTTATGACAATGAACCGACAGTAGATCAGACACCGCCATCTTGGTTATTTCTAAACTATGGAGCAAAAAATCCTATTTCTCTAGTTTCTTAGTTCACTTCTTCCTGTTCTGCATTTTTAATTTCAAACTGTCTTTTCCGTTCTTTCTTTGAGAGCCTGTACATTCTGGCACAGTTTCTTTAATTAATACACAACCCAAACCCTTCAGCTGAACTACACAAGATAAAACTGGATGCTAAGGAGCAGTGCACCAACCTCTTTCACTAAAAGATGCAGAATTACAAAACGCAGGAACACATCAGGAACCTGAGCCTGTCGGTGTTTTCAGCCTTTCTGATTACCATTAATACATTACTTTTCTTCACTGTGACTGAATTTGGCTCTCTGTGCTCCCTACTCTTCCCTCTATTATAACATGAGTCAAAAGACTTAAGTAAGAAATTCCACTGCAGCAGTCTATTTGTAGCAATTATACAGCCATTCCTCACTGAATAGGGAAGGTAGATTATCATTCCCTATTCTCCCAGCTACTGGGAGTCATGATTTTGACCTTTAAGTCGAAGGCCTTCTGTGTAAGCCATACGTCTAATACAGTTATTATCCAGCATACATGGAAACAATAGCTGTGAATAGATACTAAAACATAAACAACATGATTCCACAAATCAGAAATTTGAATTAATTCACATTTCTGCTTTTCTGGTCTATGTATTTCCATCCACCTTGCTAAATTTTAAAATAAATCTCCTCAAGTAATCTCTTACATTTGATCTCTGAAGGACACTGTTTTCTTTCATTCTTAAAACCTCTGTGGTCTGACATCAACATGTGTATTTTATGGGATTTACATATATGTTCTTCATAGTTAAAGTAAGAGGCAACCTGAGAGATATGATGTGTTTCTGTGGAACAGGACCGACTGATACAATCAGCTTAAGGTTTTGTTAATTCTACTGTCAACTGCAAATTTTCTATGCTAGAAGTACATGTATTTGCCACAGTTGAGACAAAATTTCCATTATAATAACTTTTTTGTCATTTCACCTCTTACCTATGTATTTTTTTTTAACTGGCAAAGGAGCTTCTCTACTACAAGCTTACTTCGTTAAGTCCTGCTATTTGGGCACTGTTAGTCCCCCTTCCGATCCATTAAAACCAAAGTTTTAACAATTAACGTTGCAAAGGGAACCTGTGACTTGGTTTGAATGCTTGGCTGAGCTCACTGCTGCTTTAGTGGAGGGGGGGGAGCACGGCCCTTCCCTGCTGCTGGAGCCGCAAGGCTGGCGGGTCTCCGCTTGCAGGGTCGGGGGGAGGCAGAGAGCTGTCGCGGGGGGGGCGGCAGTGAGCACGACGTCAGACTCGCCGCTGACCCAGGAGAGCGTTAACACTTCGTCATTTTGGCGCAAGGCAGCGTTATACACGTTCAGAATTGTGGTAGTGATACAATACCATTGTATTGTTCATTGGTACCCCAGAAAATGTAACAGAACACAGAGAAGCAAGCAGTGTCACAAAATATGAGATGCGTGTGTGTGTGTGTACATATATATATGTGATAGGATAAGAAAGCTTACTCTTTCTTGCAAGCACTTAAAAACCACAAGTAATTCTATCTGAATGAGTTTGGCTGCTGTGCCATCGCAGTACAGCCACCGTCTCTTTCTCAAAAGGCAATTTATACTCTCCATTTTATAATGCCTAAGGCTGACACAGCTAAGCATCAAGCAATTGCTCTGCTGCAGCAGCACTCGAGAAAGAAGCTTCAACTGCTCTCCAGCGTCCCACACCCCAGAAGCTTTGAGGAAGCACCTTCAGCTATATTACGCCAGTTCTCTTCCTAGAAAACTACTACCTAGTTCTGGTGCATACGGGCAAAACCCTCCAGTCACCAGAAGCTTTCTTGACTTTGATGAGCATAAGGTACCTGAATAATTCAATCACAATGCCAATGACTGATTTAAAATAAGGTGCAACAAACAAGTGCAACAGGCAGAAAGTGAAAGTATAGAATGAAGGAGCAGCAAAAGAGTGGAAGGGAGATGACTGCACTGGCTGCCCAGCACACAATCTGGTTTTACCCTCTGCTTACGTTGTTTATAC
The DNA here is from genome assembly GCF_000737465.1 of Haliaeetus leucocephalus. Lineage (NCBI taxonomy): Eukaryota > Metazoa > Chordata > Aves > Accipitriformes > Accipitridae > Haliaeetus > Haliaeetus leucocephalus. The sequence goes on along the minus strand of NW_010972820.1, from coordinate 8,313,721 downwards.
GAGACTACTCCTACCTGGTTCTGTTTTTATTTGTAAGAATTTCTATTTTTTCCACAAACTCTATTCTATAACCTTTTTGAAATAAAGTATCTTAGCTGCAAATAAGAAATAATTCTAATTCTTAGTGCTTCCCAGCAGTGTTCCCATTTTGCTCCCCAGTCCCAGCAGGGGACAGGTAAAGGGAATATTGCAGTGTCAATGGGGACAGCATAACTGGCACGCACAGATCTTGTCCCCCACTGCTGTCACCATTTCCCAGGTAGCCTTTAACTTGCACAGATGAAGAGCTCCTCTCTGACTCCCTCCTGGAAGGTAGGAAAGTATTACACCAGTACCTGAGAAGCCACACTTGGGCTTTTGTCTTTTTTCCTCAAGTTGTTTACTCCAGAGGTTTGGTCTTTGCTGTACAGGAAGATCTGAAAGCAGCAGATAGCAGTACAGGATCAGTTAGTCCTAGCTGTCCCCAGAATTGAGATAGCTGCGCCCTTGCAGCACTTATCCTGGGTCAATCAACACTTAAGAAGCATGGCTGACTACATCAGAGGTGGCACCACAATGACTCTGCCATCCTATCTCCCATCTCAAAACCAGTGTTGTTTAATTGCTAGCGTACAGAGTGGGTATACTTGCGATCACTAAGTACAGCGTGGAGAAACCCTGTACTCAAGCCGTGAACTCTCTGCTCACCGACGTCTGAATCCAGGTTCTGCCTGCGCAAGCAAATTTCTAGAATAGTTAGCACCCACATACAGGTTTAGTAAGAGTGAACTAATAATGGATATTATTAGATATAATTTTAAACATCTGAGCTTACCAATCACAACTGATACGCTTTCAGCTTGGCGAAATTTTGAAGCAGAGAAATCACTATCAAAAAGAAATGAGAACAAAGTTACGAGAAATTGAGCCTGCAACCCTCTAACAGAGCAAGATTTTCAGCGCAGCCGCCAGATAACACGTCCAAGAGGAACTCCCCAAATAAGCAGCACCTGTGGAGTAAAAGCTGACCCGGGCTTTGCGGAGTAACCCACCCAAATCCGGCAGAAAAAGACTCTCCCCCGGACACGGCGGACACCAAGCTACCGGGAAACGGAACGGAGGTTCTCCCTCTCCAGCCCCTTTTGCAAAGCCTCCCGCCCCCCTCACCGCACGCCCCAGCCCGGGCCTCCGCGCCCCCGCAGCGAGGCGGCAGCCCCCGAAGACCGGCGTTACGGCCGGCACCGGGCGCTGGCGGCGGGGCTCTGCCTGCCTAACGGCCCCGCCGACTCCCCCTCCCCAGCGGCGGAGGGTCGGGACCCACCACCGTCTCCGCGGGACCCCGGTCCCCCTCAGCCTCCCCGCCGCGGAAGGACCGGCGGCGCCGGCGCCCGCTGTTCCCATGGCAACAGTACGCACCATGGCCGCCGGGCCGCGGGCGAAGTGCGGCCGACCCGGCAGCGCACCGGGGCCGGGTAGGACCCTCACTCACCTCCAGCCGAGGGAGACCGCGGCCCCGGTACCGTTGCCGTTACCCGCCGCCCGCTCCACCTCAGCCGCACCTGCGGGGGTGGAGGTCGGGGAGGCCGGGGACGCCAAAGCGCCTGCGCGGGCGTCTGCAGGCGCCTGCGCAGCGCGGTGAGGGCCGCGCTGTGGAATTGGCGCGGCGGGGGGAGCCGCTGCCTGTCCGGGCCGACGTCCCTGCAGCCCCGGGCCAGAGGCCGTGAGGGGTCCTGCTGCAGCGTTGGCCCGTAGGATGGTGGTTTTCTGGTGGAGGGCGCTTCCCCCGGCCTGTCCTAGCCGACGTTTAGGGTATGGTGGTGGGTGGCAAAAGCCCAGGTTAGGGTTGACAAAAGTTACTCGGTTTGGAAGTGCTGGATGTGACCTGTTATGATACCTTCTCTCTGAACTCAGGTTTACGGACTGGAAACGGAGGCGTTGAAAGTGTTCCACAGTAAAACCGGAGGACTGGTGTGTGGTGTGGCAAAGCAGCAAAACCCGTTCCCTGGGTCACGGCGGTCAGGCACCGAGGGTGGGATCGCTCAGCTCGGTGCCTTCCTGACAGGCCAGAAGCGCCATCCCATCTCCTGTTCGCCTCCTGTTCTCCGGGAGGCCGAAAGATGGCCGTTTTCACGTCCGTAACAGAGCTTCGCACAAATCGGTCCCACGGGCTGGAGAGCTTTGCTGGGAGTGGCACGAGGGGGGTCACTTGCAGTGTCTCCCCCAAGCTGCCTCTTGGGCAAGGTCCTACCAAAGGTGCATCCATCTCCAGGTTTCGGGACCCTGTTGGCCAGGTGCACCAGACACTCGCCAAACAGCTCCCTCACGTGCCTCCCGCTAGTGGGGCGGGTAATGCGATCACAGCCCGTATCAGAAAATCTCCAGACACGTAACAACAACAAAGACAGGCCTGTTGGGGCAAGTGGGTTGTTCGTGACTGACAAGGACAGTCTCTGGTCACCATCTCTGAATGCGTTTTGAAATTTTTCTAAAAATTGCTGTAGGAGGGTGGTTATTATCTCTGTGAATAATAGAAAAACACAACAAATACAGCTCCATCTGACCAAGCTTCTTCCTTGGTTCCTTTATAACATACTTCAGATATATCTGAAAGCACTCTCTGAATAAATTCATCTTCTATATGTATTTATTTAACTTACTGCCTTGGAGTTCCTTTTACTAATTGCTTACTGACATTGTAACTTTTACTTCCTCATGTTTGTTAGACAAGAACCCTGTGGACATTTTAAATTTAATTTGTCTTTCTGAATATTGTTATAAGCCTGTTACGCCCCTTTCTTCTAGAAAAATGTCCTCTTCCAGTTCCTCTTTTGATTCTGACAGGCATTATGATAGCAGTAAAAAGATCTCCATGTGTAACACTACCTGATTTACATAACACACACCGTTATCTCTGCTAGCTTCTACTTTATCTCTAATTATTAGACATCTAGTCCTCTTTTTTCTGCAGCCAAGTTCAATACCTCAGAAGTAATGAAAACCTTGTTAGTATTGTACTTGCTTTTCTTTGTATATTCTTCCTTAAAAGCCAAAAGAATACATGTGTGTGCATGTGCATTCACGCTATTTTCAGATCATTCACAGTTAGCTAATTCTCTGTTATTTTCCTCTGAACCTTTCTTTCTTTCAGATAATACAAGCGAAGTTTCACAGAAAAACATGTAGATCTGTTTCCTGGTAAAGCCAGTTTGAATCTCTTTTTACTGTTATCAGCTCATCATTCTTTAAACAATTTTTAAATCCACCCAGTTAAACCCACTAAGCCTTCCTTCTTGGCTTCTTCTTTAATCCTTTTCATATGCACATTATTTCTTCTCCCTCTATTTTTTAGGTCATCAGATTGACGAGTTAATTTTTTATTCATTTTCTGAGCTTTGGCAATATAGCAAATATTTCTTTTGTGGTGTCTCTGCTATGTCTCAACTGTTACAACTTCCTCACTTAAATCCCTTTTCTCATGTTCTTTTTATTGAATGAACCCTCTCAGCACCTGTTTTAAATATGGGTACTTAATTAAATCTCCTTGTTTGCAATAACACTCTTTTAGGATGGAAGTATCATTAAAATACATAAACTGACTTGGTCTAGGCAAGCCAGTATTTGTTCAAGAGATTGCTGAGGTAAAAGCAACGTGTTCTGAGGAGTTCTGCCTAACGAAAAAATACAAAGTATTCAATTATGTCACAGTCATTCAAATTGCTTTATTTTTTAGATTTGAAAATCATGAAAGGGATTTTCTGCCGGTATCCAGTCTTTATTTTCAGTTTGGCTAACTTAAATTTGTCTAGAAAGGAAACTTACCTGGATATCCAAGCACACAAGGCCTATATTTCAGTGCAATTCAGAATTAGTTAACAGTGTTAAACACTGCCTGCCAAGTGTTCACTGATCATTCTTGCTGCTGCTTTGTTGCTGACCTGTAAGAGCAGCCTCCAATGCAATTTCAGCAACACAAGTGGCAATGCAATGCCCGTCTCCCCCTCTTTCTTTCCTCTTTTTCAAAACAAAACAACAGTCCCACCCCCAATCTGGACAAAAATCTTCCTGTCATACTCAACTTTGCATAGACCATCTGGTACATGCTGTTAAATAAGCTCTCTGTTTCATACCACTTGTAGCTCATTACAAAGGCAGGTGAAACAGTTCATTTTACAGCAGTTAGAAACAACCCCTATACTAGGTGGCCTAGTAAGTTTTAATCAAACAGGTTTGTGAAGATCTCCATTATATGTAGCAGGAAAATCTGTCACAGGAAAAGAGCACTGGGTATATGATGAATAGTTGGTGGATAAGGGGAGAGCAGTGCATGCTGTTTATCTTAAGTAAGGCTTTTGACTGTCTCCCGTTACAACCTCACAGACAAACTGATGAAGTATGGGCCATTTAAGTGGATAGTGAGCTGGACTGAAATTTGTCTGAACTGCAGAGCTCAAAGGGTTGATATCAGCAGCACAAAATGCAGCTGGAGGCCAGTCATCAGCAGTGTGCACCCTCAGAAAGTTTTCTGACTATGCAAAGCTGGTACACCAGGTGGTTGTGCTGCCATTCAGAGGGACCTTGACAGGCTGGAGAACTGGGCCGAGAGGGATCTCAAGAAGTTCAGCAAAGGGAAATGTAAAGGCCTGCACCTGGGGAGGAATAACCCCATGCACCAGCACATGCTGGGGGCCAACTGGCTAGAATGGTGCTTGGCAGAAAAAGAGCTGGGGGTCCCAGCTGGCACCAAGTTGAACATGAGCCAGCAATGTGCCCTTGCTGCAAAGGCGGCCAACAGCCTTCTGGGCTGCATTAGGAAGAGCATTGGCAGTAGGTGGAAGGAGGTGATCCTTTTCTTCTGTGCAGCACTAATGAGGCCACAACTGGAGTGCTGGGTCCAGTCATGGGCTCCCCAGTACAACAGAATTATGGACATACTGGAGTAAGCCCTGCAAAGGGCTATTAAGATGACTAAGGGACTGGAGCATCTTTTGTATGAGGAAAGGCTGCGACAGCTGGGACTGTTTAGAAGAGTTTATCAGTGTGGGAACTAATCAGTGTGTATAAATATCTGCAGGAAGAGTGCAAAGAAGATGGAACCATACTTCTTGGTGGTACCCAGTAAAAGGACAAGAAGCAGTAGGCACAAACTGAAGTGCAGAAAACTCCATTTAAACATAAGAAAAATTTCTATGGTGAGAGTGGTCAAACACTAGAACAGGTTGCTCATAGAGGTTGTGTGGTCTCCATCGTTGGAGGTATTAAAAATCTAATTTTAAAAGCCCCTGATGAGCAACCTGCTCTAGTTGGCTGATTTGAGCAAGGGGATTGGACTACATGATCTCCAGAGGTCCCTTCCAAACTTAAATGTTCTGTGATTTTTTTTTTAATTGCTTAAAATCTTATTCAGATTTGGCTGAAATTTAAGATTTTGGAAATTGCCATGATCAATCTCTAGCTTGCATAGCTTAGTGTGATTTGGTCACTGTGCCAGCATCCTGCAAACTCTGCACCTTACCCTCACTCTGGCCAGCACCTGATTCCCTCTATGCTCACTGTTCAGTCCTGTCATTAAAATCCTGAGATTTCCTGGTGAAGTTATGCTAGTTTCCCAAGTGAAATCCCCTTCAGTTGGTATGTTTGTGCTGACACACGGCATGCAAGGACTTCTTGTACCAACTAAGCATTGTAAGCAATCTACCAGCCGCACACCCACTATGCAATTGTCCCTACATCAATGACTGCTTTCATTGATTTCCTGTTAATTCTGCTGCCTCTGCCAGTGACTGGAAATCCCTGGTGTGTCAGTGAAATGCCTGCTTTTCTTCTAGTCTGCCTTTTGACCCAACTAGACGGACAGAACACCACATGACTTTGGTGCTGCTACTCAGTTTAAGACCCAAATTTCTACAGCCAGAGCAGGAAGGCTTACTTGGGGAAGCAGCCTTTTTTCAATAATAAATAGGTATGGAAGGAAAATGTGAAGATCATGGAGGCCACAATCCAATGTAAAGCCTGAAAGCCCAGATAAGAGTCAGTGCCAGGTAAAGAAGAAGAAAAGGCAGTTTGTTTTCTTACAATACACAACCTTAAGTTTAGCAGTCCAAGGTGTTCCTTTTACGAACAGCTTGTTGTGCACACCTTACAATGGCTGTGCACTCATTACAGACAGCATACAGAGCTGGGATACTGCTCTTATCATTCACATAAGCCTGCAGTGAAGGATACCAAGAACTGGCTAAATCAGAAGAGATTTTTGGGAACAGAGACCTGGATAGAGTCAAAACTATTAAGATACAGAACCCCTTGGGGAGTTCACTGAACACATGTAGCTAACTGAGGAAGGGAATTCACTGTAATAGGGCTGGTGTATTAACATGGTGATCTTATTTACTTTCTCAAGGTTTCGACATCAGCATGCCTTGCCTTTCCTCCTAACTCATTCTCCTGTCAAATTGTATCTACCAGCTGCTGGTGGGAGGGAATATTAAGAGTGTATTAAGAGTACTGAAATGTCAGTATTTGGCAAAAGTCCAAAAAGTCAAACCCAAAACTTTAACAGAGCAGGAACAAAGCTATTGCAAAGCAGTGAGTGAGCACGTTCATCATTTACAGAACACACTTGCTTTAAACCAATAACATGCAGTATCATTGGAACAGACCCAAGTTACTTTAGATGATTTTTAGTGACAGTGGAACGAAATGAGTGAGTATGTATTTTCAGTAAATAGTTCTATAGAAATTGGACTTCCTGATTTTTATCCAGGAAATCTAAGACAGCAGTCTCAGTCCATGTGCAGCACAGCACATACACAGTCGTGCCAGACCTTCTGTGCATGTGCTAAGCAGAATATCTGTGAATATGTGATAAACTGGATGTGTCCAGAACACATTGCACTCACTGCATGTATATAGGCTGCCTGCAGACCACAGGTGCTGCATGTCCATGACACGTCAGACTCATTGTTTGGGAACTCACATTACACATGTGGTTATGCAGAGGTCCAGCAGGTTCCATGCATGCATATGGTCTCTAAGTTCTATGTATTCTCCATCCATCTCTGTATTCTACATGTATGATAGCTATCTAAGGAATGCACTTGCCTCCAATATCTGGAAATGTCATGGGGAAAAAAAAAGCACTGCCACTGACTTTGTGCTGAATTCAGGAAACAGGATGAAACTCCACTCAGCAAATGAAGGGACCCTATGGGACTGTTCATGTTTTTTGTAGGAGACTGCTAAATTAGAGTTTTGTGGTTTGGTGGATATTTCTGTTATTTTTTTCCAGTAACAGGGGGTTTGTTTTTACAAACACCTTTCCAGCCAGAGCTACCTTGTCTCTGTTGCCAGAGTTGGGTTTCTAACTCTATTAATGACAACCGTATAGATGGGGAGGAAAGCATGGGCTTTCTCCTAAACAACATTGATGTAAAATACTGTCTAGAGAGATCACCATGGAGAAGCACTGCTTTCATTTTTTGTATTCAAAACAAGGTGAGGCCGAATTGGACATAAACCTTATTTACTGTTCCACCACAGTTAGCAAAGGCCATTGTATCAGGTTCATCTCTTATTTCCAGGACATTACCCAGCATGAAAGACCATGCAGCAGGAAGTACTTAATTTTGTGTAGCCCACTGGAGACTGAGCACCCTAAGTAATGCCAAAATGCCCAGATTGGCACAGATTCCAGAAAGCTGGCACCACCTATTTCTCCACTGTCTCCTCTTTAAGCAGCTCTTAACTCAGGGTGAATGTGCTATGAGGTTAACACAAACTTGACATCCAACTCCAAAGTGTTCTCACATCCAGTGTTCACAGTATGACTCAAAACTACAATCTGTTCATGCAGTTTAGCAAATACTTACTGCAAATCGTTATCATTCATTGTGTCTATGTTCCACTTGTCCACAGTACCCAATATTTTAGGCTGCTCTTTAGATAGGAAAGAATCCTTTCATCTGCCCTAAATGAACAAGAGAGCTCTGCTGTTTGATACAGTCTGGGTTTCTGGCAGTGAGAAATCTGCAATATGGAGAAACAACACATATAAAAATAGGTTATCACACAAGATAGAAGAGTTTTGGAAAATCTGACCCAATATTTACACATATTTTATGATGTGACATTGTACCTCACACTATACAATGGCAGCTCCACAATATGCTGCAAAAAATTACCAGAAGGCAATCTACCAAACATGGCACAAGGTATTCTGAATTAGCTTCCCATAATGCCAGACTTCTTTTGCTGATAAAAGCCTGATGCTCTGAGGACATACTGCATCTTTAAAAACCAGCCAAATATGAACACATCCTGCCAAAACAGCTATGTCAGTAGCACATGCCAGCAGAACTTCTGCCAGTAAAACTTTGTAGTTCAAACAAGGCCAGCAGCAACAGCGGCGTACACAGCCTTGGGGCGCATGAGCGGCCATCCTGGTGGCTGCTTGCACAGTGGCAGCAGTGCAAGACGTGAGGGGAGAGCCCAGCTGCCCTTCTCCTCACCAACACCCAGGCCAACGTACATTGTAACCTGTATCTCCTCTCCTGTACGCTCCTGTTGCTGGCCTTGTTTGAACAACGCAGTTTTTCTGGCAGAAGTTCTGCTAGCATGAAGTCTTGATATTCAACGGTTGATCTGCAGAGGACTTCTTCTTCGTGGGTCCAGTTACACTGGCGTTACACAGCACTTCTGACTAGGCTGCAGTGCAACCGTCCATCTCACTTTGCTTACTCCCGCCTTACCACCCACACTCCCCTCTCTGCAGTACTGTGCCAATGCACCAAACCTAGCTTCCAGCAGGTCATTCTCTGCTAAATGATAACAAGAGGCCATCTACACCCTGCTGGAAAAAACAAGATCACTTTCACTCTTCTCAGATTGATTAGCAAAACAAATGTAGCATTGGACACAGCTGAGACAGGTATGAGCTTTGGTTTGGCTGCTGTTAAGAGGAACTTTAAAATTTTTGACAAAAGATCATGTACCGCAGTGACAACCATTTTGCAAATAAAATACTAACAGGAAAAAAAGAAATATCACTTATAATTATTGAAAGATTTTCATTAATTTTGCTGACACTGAACTCTCCAACTGGAAAAAAGATAAAAAGTAGGGAAGGGCTAAGGTCATGAATCTAGCCCCAGTGTTTCCTGCGAGAAGAATGGTACAGCTGCCCAAAGTGGGAAAATGAGGAAATGTGAACTTTCAGACCCACAGAGAACAGGAATTCAGGGAGAATGTGATCTCAAGCATGGGGATCATCTTCTCCAGGGAAGCTGTGATTTGCTGGAATAGTATGAAAGTGAAAAAAATTAAATGTAAGACTGGCTAAAGGGTAAAATTGACTGCTAGGGTAAAAATTAAAACAAATATTTTAACTACCAGAGCTAAATGCTTAGAAACAAAGTGATCACTACACCATGAGTACAGTTCTTACACTCCAAATTTTTATAGCCGTAAAGAGGTATGTACATGGAATTATATTTTAAGTAGGTGATATTACATTTTAGGTAATTTCAGGTATGAAATAGTTCAGATTTTTGAAGACAAAGGTTTGGAAAGTTCAGTAGGATCTGAAATTTATTTTTCACTAAGCTGAACTGTATTTCCTGCAAATGTGAAATTGAAGAATTCAGTTCCTACTGTTGTGATACCTGGCTTTGAATGGTATTTCACTAACAGAGTTCCTCAAGGATACATCTTCAGTCATATTTTTATTCATTACCTTAAAATAGGAAGATGGAGTTTGTTAATGAAATTTGCTGATGACACGTAAGTGAGAGACATCATTAATATGGAAGGGGATGGCAATATGATACAGAACGACCTGAATAACCTTGAGAACTAGTGTAATAGAAAGGGAATGAAACTTAATAAGGCAAATTGCAAGCTTGTGGCCTTGTGAACTAATACAAATTTCTGTCATAAGTTGCAAGGTCATCAGTTCAGAAACAGAAATATGCAAGTTGTGCCTGGAAGTGCAAGTTAACCGCTGGCTTCAAATGTTAAAGGGATGTGAAAAAGGCAAATTTGATCCTTGGGTTTACTGGGTGAGATATTTCTAGCAGACAGTGCGAGTGAGTATGGCTGGAGGAGGCAGTGCTGAGACCCCCTCTGGAGCTCGGTGCCATCCAGACCATCCGCGTTCAGGACAGAGGGACTGAGACAGGGATGGGTGCAGACAAGGGTGGCGAGACTGATCAAGGGACAAGCCTATCATGGCGTAAGGCTACAGCGGCACTGCTTGTTTATTCTGCCAAAGTAAATGGTGAGAGACTCTCTCCATATCATCTCTATTTAAAGAAGATAAAGAGAAATTTATCCTAGAAGACAATATTGATTCAGGAAAAAATAGGTATTATCTGACCTGGAAAATTCAGAATGCAAATTTTTTAAAAGGTTTAAAACCACTGGAGAGGTAAGATTCTGAAACAGCCTCCCAGGAAGACTGGAGGAGGCAAAAAACAAACTATATTAAGAGCTGTATTAAAGTTGTATTAAAAAAACGGTGTGAAGTAGTTGCCCGAAATAGCTGGAGCTGAGACCCAGTTATCCCTGCTGATTCAGCATTCCTGTGAAAAACTTTGCATTGATTTAGTAGCCATTCATTAAAAAAACAAAAGTAAACAGCCTTCATTTCTAAATGAGTTTTGCATTAGCACGAATTAGATAATTTTTCAATTGGTGAGCCAATTCTTTTTTTTTCTTGGTAATATGAATAGCAGTACCAGTTCCAAGGACAAGATGAACAGATGTGGAATTTTGTGTTTCTATTTACAGAACTAAAAAAAACAAATACTATTTTTCCCTCAGGTGAAACTGAAGTTCTTAGAGCATTACTTTTTCCAGCAGATCACTTGCTGTAAGGCCAGTCATCTGCCTTAGTCAGAGACTGCCATTTGAAAACTCAGGAAAAAGGCAGCATAGCACTGTAAGCCTTGAAAAGAAAACAACTGTTTTCACTCTGTGTGTGTGTATATGTGTGTGTGTGTCTGTGTGTTTTCTCTGTTATGGTTTGTTGTGCAACAGCAATAATCTCTATTGCTTTGTAGTATACTCACAATAAATGGCTTTTTAGATTGATTACATGCCTCAACTTTGCTTTGGCTATTAATCAATCTCAGCAGCTGTTTATTGCTTTGTACATTACAAAGCAATAAAGATTATCCCTTAAAGAGCTGTTAATGCTTCATGGAAAAGTTTGAAAACCATTATTTTTAGAAATAGTACTGCTGATATATAATTTTCTGGCTTTTCTTTCTTTCTTCCGTGTTATTGTAAGAGAGATCAGTGCTTGTGAAACACACAACCATGTGCCTACCATCTTTGTTGCTTTTTTGGATTCCTTTCTATTGCCTTACATATCTTTCCTAAATTGCTAAACACGGTGCTTCATTGCTGACAATGTTTTATGGAATGGTCCAGATTCATCCTGAGTCAGCCATGGATTCTGTGTACAAGGGTAACATCCCCAGGACATCCCAGCATCAGTACTATTCCTGTTCTTCCTCAATTTTTTTAATCAAGTAATAGTTTTAGGACTTGCCTACACTGAAAAATGAACCAGTAAAAATCTAGCAATGTATTTATGAATGTAAAGCTCCCTGTGTGGACACTTCTATTCCATGATAAATAAACTAAAGAAAAAGGCAGGTTTTGTTATTTTGGAACAAGAACCTCAATATAGGCAGTGATACTATCCTATATACAAAAATATAATTCCACCTGTAGAATTACATTGGAAAAAAAACCACTCTAATTTCTGGCAGTAGCTGCACCTCAAATATTCATAGATCTTTGACTGATACTTGCATGACCTTGCGAGTATCATAGATGTACTCTCTTTGTACTTGTGCTAAGCCCACCTCCTTTTGCAATCCTACTGGCCTGCCCAGCACCACCTCTGAAGAAAGGCTGGGCTGCTCTATATTTTTGCAGCTGCTGTTTTTCACCACTTATTGTATTCTACAACCTACCCCTGAACACAGAAAGGAAAGCTTGAGTGAAATAATTATTTTCCCTTCTGTCCTTGTCCCTGTGCGTATTTGCCCAGCAAACTACAATCTGGGCCATCATTTGTGTAGTGCACAGGAGATATATTGCCAATGTTAATGCACAAGCTCAGGTTTTGGAAACTTTTCTGTGGTTGCCTGTCAGTGCAGTCTTCAGTCATGATGTAAGGAAAACCATTCTAGTGGTGAGAAGCTAGGTGACATTCAGTCATCTGCTTTTTCTACTTAAAGTACCAACAACAGCCCAGGGTGTGCACAAAATTTGGTAATAGTTACCCTCTCTTTCAGAATCTGCCCATCCTTACCACAAATACTAAGACCACTAATCAGCCATTGGTTGATGCTGAACTTGGTTCCAATCTCATTCTCATTAATAATGCCTGGAAATAAGTAAAAATATTCTCTCACGTAGTGGTAGTGTAACCTAGAATATGCAAAACTAAAGAAGAGGAAAAAAAAGACATACAAAATGGCAAAATTACTTTGGTGACAGAAAGCTTATCTGAGAATAGAAGCAATAAAAGGGAAACACTGTAAAGAAGAGGAAATAAGTGTGAAAGGGTGGATGGAATCCCTCCCCTTTCTTTTTCCTTTTAATTGACATCTATCCTAAGGATTTTTTAAATCATCAAAATATTCCTAGAGGATACAATTTCACATTTTATTAGTAGGTGAATGCAGCCCATTCATCTTATGAGTTTTCAGTTTTGTAAAATTAGTTACAGAATTAGATCCTACAGACTGACACATGCGAGAGGAAAAGACTCACCCATCTAAGAGCAGCTATTTTTAGTAGCTGTATCAAGAGGAATGGATAAATAAAGTAGGTAACATGCCATGATGAATTTTTCTTGTGAACTTCACGTACAACATCTAGGGAACTCACTGTAGACAGAGGGTATGTAGTGGAAGATTACTTATCTTTTGAGACATCACCTGTCATCATCCCTACTTATGAGGAGAAGATATAGAATACAGGCAGTGCAAAGAATTGCTCTTAAATGATACAAATATTCCCATTCTGCAAGGTTCAATATAATCAGAAAAGCCAGTGTTGCCAGGTGCTGTGAAATGTTAATAGTCAATGTTGCATAAAAACAGCCCTAAAAATAGCCCCATTATAGATTTAGTAAGATTTTTCAGCTACATTTAAGTCTAAATATGGTGGATGTAGAGTAAGGGAAAGTTGCCAAAACCAACACTACAACATGGTCTAATTTAATTTCCACAATATAAATACGTAAAAAGTATATCCCTTATTTTGAAAGCTGAGGTTATGCTTCTGATGGTAAGCCCTGGACACAGGTAACATGTTTTCATCACGCAAGGTAGCATGGCTGTAGTACTGCAGGTTGCTGCAGCGTCACTCAGCCTGGTCCAGGCAGGACGTACCTAGCAATCAGATTAGACTATCAACAAAGATCTGCGCAGATACACTTTCTTTTGCTATCCCCATGGTGGTTATGAATTTCTGTTTCTTTACTGCAAAAATCGAGCAGGCCCTTTGGCATCAAATGACTGAGCCTTGTTTGCTGTACACCACTGGTTTAAAAGTGATCAAGCCCTTCACGCATTAAAAGGATTTGGCGCAGATTCAAGCAATGAAAATTTGTCCAAGATGCTTAATCTCTGTAGGTACAAGAGGTCAGTCAGTAACAAGACTATCATTAAGTGTACTCCAGAGTCACACTAAAAAATGACCTTTCCAGTTTGGCATATGTTTAAACATAGTCGACAGACAGGAAATAAGATAATCACACCCTGTGGGGTCTTGGCAGCTGCTGACACCTTCATTCCAAAGCCGGAGTAATTTTGAAAGGTAAGCATATTTGGTAAGATAGACTGTGAGAAGCAGATGAAACTGAAGGTACAAGAAACAGCACTGCTAGCTGGGAGGGGTTTAAAAACCCTGGCATTTCTTTTAGCTGTCTTCTTTTATCACACCACATTTTTAGACAGTTCTTTTCTACCTTTCAGCTCTCCACTCACTGCTCCTGGAACAAGCCCACACAAAGGAAAAACACAAGAAGTTTTGTTCGGTAGGCTCTCAAATACTTTCTAACAGTCTCCAGCTGTGATACAAGCAGAACAGCATAATATTAATAAATGTGAGAAGCAAATAAGGATCTCTTATTGTACAGCTGCAACCCTAAGACTACAAATATGTAACAAAAGATAACTTACTGCCAAGCTAAAGCCAGCCTGTCATGTTTTATGATAATGTGGACCAATAATCCTCCTACCTACTTCCTTGGGTGTCTGGTCATCTTTAGGATTGTGTTCAACAACAATTCTAGGTTGTCTCTGGGATGGAGCATCATTTTTCTAGGGTGTTTATATATCATCTCACATTATGAAGACCTGGCCATGACTGGACTCCATGGTGTTATCAGTCTGCAAGTGATAGATGAACTAAACAAATGAAGTTGAACCACAGAGAATGGGTTTAAAATGGAAAATAAGACCGCATTGGTCACTTAAAGCAAATTTTCTAATTTTATGATTTTTAGAAGACAATTGCTGGAAACTTCTCAGATATTAAGGTTTTGCCTTATGTCAGGGGATATGAAAGGAAAGACATTTATGAAGAACTGATAGACTTTACTTCCAAAGCAGCTGTGCCCTTCCCTTGAAAATCTGACTACTGGCTAGCTAAGCAAAAGGAAATTTTGGAGCCATGAAGTTCAACAGAGAAGTCCTCTCTTAGTACTCTGGCAGCAATGTCAAATGCTAATAAGAAAATACTTGTTCTAGTCCCAAGAAGTTCTGTGGGGACTCTCATCCATGAATGATATGCAAATTGACTTTTGTTAGGAGCATGTGTTTCCACAAAAAGGACATACTGCAAATTTGAACTGCAAATTAAATGTGGAATCTAACTAAGAAGAAATGCATAAGGAATGAAAAAAGCCCCAACGACCCACCCCCCCACCTTATTCTTACAGAGCACTATTAAAAGAATGAAAGCTACTTTACATACTTTAAATTAGTTTTATAAATCAGTCCAATGATGCAACTGGAGAAAATAAATTAACCCCTTACAGGACATCATCATGCAGGAAGTATTTGTTAGAACTTATAGTAGAAGACAGAGACTCCGTGTACCATCTCTTGAAGGCCAGTACAATAATTCAAAGCCAGAAGGGGGATGCAGGTCTTTGGTGACACTCCCCACTTGACCTTACACATTGCTCCACCATGGAGCAACTCAAGAAACTCCTGCTGAAAAGCCAAAAGCAAGTGACAGAACTGGAACCTGGGCTCAGAACTCTGCTGCCATACTAACAGTAACTTCCCTAATGCATGTTAATGTGAACTAATGAATAATGATCCAAAGTCCAATTTTCAGTGCAGCTTATATTTATTTTTCATATAGAACTTCTGACTTCTGTTTTTCCTCTGTGAAAATTAGAAGTTTGCACTTAAAGAAAGGCATTTCATTTATATCAAAATACAAACTGTTCCACAGTGGCAATTAGTCATGTTTGAAAATGGTCTAACCTGGAACAAGCCCAGATCAAAACTGCAGAGCTAACATGCCTGTCCTTCACGGTACTTAGACTGTGTCACTTTGTAAGGTGAAGATAAAACAAAAATCACCAGGCAGGTCTTCCCTCTAAATAGAAGGGATGAACACCATTACTTTATCTCTCACTTCCATGAATATTCATGATTAAAAGCAAAGGAAAGAAAGCGCACGTAGCCTGGGAAAATGAAAATAAGCCCTCATCTTAGTAATAAACCATTCTAAATATTTTGTGTCAAATTATGGCTTGTCATCCCTAGTGCACAGGACAGATGCAATAAAACAACAACAACAAAAAACTAGTAAGACAGCCAGCCAATTACAATAACATTGTGAGGCTCGGGGATTAAATTTTAGGGGCTCATTGGGCTCACCACAGATGTGCTACTTAATTACCTGCATGATTGCAGCAGTACATGGTAAAAGATATTCACCTGCTATAAAACTTTTAAAGAAATGGTCAGGCTGGTCAAGCTTAGATCTCCCATTACAGTGTCCACTGAGATGTGGCTAAACATCTGGAGAGGATGCTGGACACTGCGCTCATAAACTTTCAGATAATGGACATAATTGCTTCCCTTGCTTATTCTCATTTAACAGTATACAGTTACAAACTTTACAGTGGTACCTGTATTGCTGTTCATCAAAAGCGGGGGTGGGGGGTGGTATACAGCCAAAGGCCTAGTGTCTGCCTAAATTTTGCTCCACATTTAGGAAGGTAAGCAATACTGCAATTTATAGGTGGTTGTTATTTCTGAGATAGTACTGATGTGATGAGTAATATGGAAAACCTTGTATAAAGGAGACTTCACATGTAATTAAAAAATGACCTGTTTTTTCAAAAGTTCTGGTTTCTTAAAATTACCACTGGACAGTATATACTGAAGGTTGGGTTTTTTTACTGTATCCTGTGCTTTTTTTTTCCCTGAAGTACAGAAATTGTCTGCAAACATTTTTTCCTTAAAATTTCTTATGATTTTACCTGGTGTTGGACATCACCAGGTACAGTCAAAGGGTTGCAGTTAATGGGGCTACATCTGGCTGCCGACCAGTTACCAGGGTGTTCCGCAGGGCTCAATTCTAGGGCCAGTTCTCTTCAATATATTTATCAATGATCCAGATGCAGGAGTTGAATGCATCATTAGAAAGCTTGCTGAGGATACCAAACCAGGAGGTGCTGTTGACTCTCTTGAGGGACAGGAGGCCTTGCAGAGGGATCTAGATAGATTGGAGCATTGGGCCATGATTAATGGGATGAAATTTAACAAGTCTAAATGCTGGTCCCTGCAGCTAGGACAGAGTAATGCTGGGCACAAGTATAAATTAGGAGAGGAGTGGCTGGAGAGCGGTCCTGCAGAGAGGGATCTGGGGGTGCTGGTCGACAGCAGGCTCGATACGAGTCAGCAGTGTGCCCTGGCAGCCAAGAGGGCAAACCCCATCCGGGGGTGCATCAAACACAGCCTAACCAGACGGTCAAAAGAGGGGATTATCCCGCTGTATTCAGCGTTGGGGCGGCCTCACCTTGAATACTGTGTGCAGTTCTGGGCCCCACAATTTAAGAAGGATGTGAAGGTCCTTGAATGCGTCCAGAGGAGGGCAACAAAGCTGGTGACAGGGCTGGAAGGAATGTCCTACGAGGAGCGGCTGAGGACTTTGGGCTTGTCTAGCTTGGAGAAAAGGAGGCTGACAGGCGACCTCATTGCTCTCTACAGCTTGGTATCCGGTGATAGGATGTGTGGGAATGGTTCAAAGCTGCGCCAGGGGAGGTTCAGACTGGACATTAGGAAGCATTTCTTTACCGAGAGGGTGGTCAAACTCTGGAACAGGCTCCTGGAGAGGTGGTCGATGCCCCAAGCCTGCCAGTGTTTAAGAGGCGTTTGCACAATGCCCTTGACAACATGCTTTAACTTTTGGTCAGCCCTGAATTGGTCAGGCAGTTAGACTAGATGATCATTGTAAGTCCCTTCCAACTGAAATAGTCTATTCTGTTTTATTCTTTTCTATTCTAGTCTAGTCTAGTCTACTCTACTCTATCCTAACTGTAACAAAGACAATGAGCAGGAGCAGCAGCTGCCATTATCACAATCTTGGCTTGCCCTTGTTGGGGTCACACAACCTTGTCTACATGAAACTCTGACCACTTCTTGGCCAACTGAGCCATGGCAAGTGTTGAAAGAAAAATCAGCAACCTGATGTAGATGATGGTCTAGTTCTGGCTATGGTCAAGGGGGAAAGATGTGCAGTATGGCAGCCCTCAGAGATTAATACATTGGGCTGAAA
Organism: Haliaeetus leucocephalus; assembly: GCF_000737465.1. Lineage (NCBI taxonomy): Eukaryota > Metazoa > Chordata > Aves > Accipitriformes > Accipitridae > Haliaeetus > Haliaeetus leucocephalus. The sequence continues at coordinate 8,295,922 of NW_010972820.1, read as the reverse complement.
TACATTTTGCTGAAATATGGGGAGGAAAATGAAACACTGACTTGAGCTAAGATCATTCCCCATGAATTGTCAGCAGGCTGTTTCGGGACTATGTATGCAATTAAATAGTCGTAAGGAGATATTAGCCTCTGTTGTGTGTGCCAGCTGGTGTGGGACTGCAGAAAAATGGCAGAGAGAACAAATTTGAGTTATGGGGGGTGTTGCTTCTGTTAAACTGTACAGTATCTGAAAAGTCTAAACCTGCCTGTTCACTTTAGGACAATAACATTTTGGGGTATGAAAGATGTGTATTGATATTTTTGTTAAGGTTTAAAACCTTTTCCTCTTCCATTATATTTTATTCCGGTTATTTGAGGCTAAATAGTATTTTAGTTGAAGTGGGTTTACCAGTCAGCACACACTGCTAAGTGACAGGCTCCCCAAGAGACTGCCAAACCAGTTGGCTCTGTGGGACAACTTCTATACTGGTAGACTAATCAGGGGCAGGGTATTTAGTCTGGATTCTGGCTTGCCACTATTCATACCGTTAAATTGTTAGACTGATACCTGCCACGACTTTGGCTCAGGAACAGTTCAGACCCCAGCACTAACCAGGAAGGATTCTCACTGGACACTTCGGCTGGTTCTTACTGTAAGAAGCAAAAAATGCAGCCATGCAGCACAGTTATAGAGACATCTGTGGGCAGATATTACAAAGTTAATCACCCAGTGCATTTTTTGGTGAGTTTTCCTGGCTTTTACCCAAAATCCTTTGGGTAAAATTGTGACTTCACTGGTCTGAAAGACTTGCCAGGGATTTCAGTGAGACCAGGATTCAGCTGATGGACCTGGAGACATTTCCTTATGGTTGCAACATATTCCATGTTTCCCATATCTGCATAGAGCCTAAGTGCCTGTGCAGTGTGAAACTTCTGCAGCATTTGATACTGGGTATCTGCCCTGCGGCATGAAGATTTGACTAAAGATGACCAGGCCTCAGACACAACAAAAAATATTCCTTTCATTCCTCTTATTTTTTTGCATTTCAGAGGAATTTCTGATATTTTTCATTTCCTGCCCCCAGAGGAATACGGCCTGCTGAGCAATAATTCTATTTTGGTAGCTCATCTTAGCAATTTCCAGTAGCAGCCTTTCTTATGTAGTCATATTTATACCAAAGTAAAGAATTATCCGAATGCACCATATTTTAAATAATTTCAATTATGATGCTGTCACTTTTTATAACGGATGGTAGCACAGAAAAACAATAGTCCATCAGTGTACAAATGTAAAAAATTAGTTGTGATTGGGTGAAAAATTGAGCATTTTTTCCTATGATTTAAGACGTTGGAGACAAGGTTTTTCATATAAAAAGTAGAATTTCACCAATAAATCAGTAAAAGCAGCTTTTAGACGTGTGCTCTATACTTTCATTAATACGCTTTTTTAGATTGGTTGAGTCTTTTTCTGTTTTGTAATTAACTTATCAAGGAGTAATGGTCTAATTTTAAAAAGCCGACTGGATGACAGAAATACTATTTGTTCTAAATTGAAAATATTTCAGCATCTGCCAAGATTAGATTTCTTTAAATTACCCTTTAAAAACATTGATTTCTAATACCGTATTTCCTTTTCTCAATAAAATAGAAATACGTGTTCAGAGGAAGCTGTTTTTAAGGAGGCATTGCTGAGAAACAAAGCAATTCCACTAATATTAATCCCTCTCCAATGAGCTGCCAAAAATACAGTCTCCATTTAATGCTACAAGTTTGGTGGGTAGTCATTTTTTATTATCCACCAGACTGAAAATCTGAAATTAAATGTTCAGCAATATTTGTATAAATGAAGAAGCCCCCAGCTCTATACTTTGACATAACTAGGACACTCTAACATAATAACTTTATAAAGATTAATTCTCCCCCAAATTAGTGCCTGATAAAAACATATGGCATGGTGTTTACCAGTGGAAAGAGCTCTGGTCTCGTAAATAGGCTTGTTGCATTCATGGCATATGACCAATGCCACTGAGTGATGCCCAATAATGCCCTTTGGATATTTCATTTTTGTTATCAAGGCAATATGGAGCTAAATGGAATATCTGAAATATCCTTTACCTGTGCTAACCTCACATTATGTGGCTGATATTAGAAGGCTCATAAGTCATTTATTCTGTTTGGAAAGTAGAAGTTAAAATGTCTGTACTTGGGCAGACCGAAATGTCTTCATAGCTTGGTTCCCTCTTCCCCACACTGGCCAATTGTGGGTGCTTATGAAAAGCTCATTAGACATATAAATTTACTCTCTCCAGGGCATATCCTGTACCTCCCAATAATTCCAAGCTGGAGATTTCTTTCTAGGCCACTGTATAATAGTCTTCAATAGGCCTCTCTCTCAGATTGCTCCAACTCCTTTTTTAACCCATTCCCGTTTCTGTTACCATAACAGCATGTGTATTCTACGTTCAATTCTACATTATGGGAAAAATTACTTCCTTGAGTTTTGAACCTGCCAAATGAGAATTTTATAGATTCCCATTCAGTTCTCTTATTGTGAGAAGCTGTACATGATTGCTCTCTATGTGCCCTAATCCCAGTTGCCATTTTCATAGACTTCTTTCACAGTATCCTCTCAGTGACCCTTTCTCCAAAACAGAAACATCTTAGCGTGGTTACTTCTCATTCACTATCTCCTCATATGGAAAAGTTCCACACTTTTGATCATTCCTCTTGCTCTTCCTTGTAACCTAGAGAAATATGAGAAAGAGAAAAGTAGAGCGCTACACCAATGTTTTCCATTTTTTCTCAGTTTCTTTCCTTGAGGTTTGCCTTTCAACTGTGACTATTTTAATCAAACTGGTCAAAATGATTCCATGGCCTTTCTTCAATGGTAGTAATGTTAGTTTAGAAACCATTAGCCTGTATTGAAAAGTTGGGATTTTCTTAACCTAATTTTGTTAGCTCTTTTCTCATTCAGCTATTCATAGGGTCCTTCTGCAACATTTTACAGCTGGCTTTTGATTTTAGTATCCTAAAGAACTTACTGTCATCAGTAAACCTCATCACCATATTCTTCACCTTTTCGACATCACTTATTAATAAAAGACCAACACCAGTGAAATTGTAACAAATCTCTGTTGTGAAAAAACTTGTATTTTTATCCATTGCCGCATAGCTTTTAAACAGTTACTGACCCACAGAAGATTTTGTCTCTTGCCTCATCAGAAACTCAATTTTTTATGAGCCTTTACTGAGGGACCTGGTCAAAAGTATTTTGGAAATCTAACTGGTTCCCTCTCAGCTCCTTGCTCAGTTTCATACACTCATCATAAAGAACTCTAATAGATTTTTGAAGTACGACTTCCCTCTGACAAAGCCATATTGACCCTTCTTATTCTACCCACTTATTGTACACACGAGTTCTAATTTTGGTTACAGTTTTACTGCATTTTCTTGGTACAGAAATCAGACATACTGGCTTATGCTTACCAAACACATGGCAGAACCTTAAAAAAATCCCAAACCCTCTACTTTTGATTCTTCTGTTACTCAGGCCAATTCAAGTGGCACATCACAAAAAGCAACACAGCAATTTTGTATTTTAGCTATACTGGAATTCAAGAATAGATACTATCAAGTGCTGGCAATTTGCACAATTCATTTTTATTAATCTGTTCCAATATCTTTTTTTAGTGAGAGATTTTATCAGCTTAAGTCATCTGCATTGCTGCTAAAGACACGGACAACCTTATGTTCTGCCCCATAAAACACATCCTTCTGTCCTGCCCCTGCCCCCTTGCTGTGTGTTGGAACTGGCTCTCATGGGGCTGTGCAGTCACAGAAGGGACCTGCCTAAGCTGAAAACAAACACTATCCCCTCTCCAAAAGCAGCTGGGTTTGCCAAATCAGGTGGCTGATCTCTGAGTATGTAACTGTAGAACCACTTGTGCAGCTGGCAGGTGTGGGGCCCAGGGGAAGGATACAGCAAAACGGACTGAGAGCAGCCTAGGCTAACTGTGAAACTGCATCCTGATACTTCAGCTTGAGGCAGTTTGCTGTCATTATAGTTTTACTCATTTATGTGCATGAGGGATTTCCACAGAAATCCATGCCAGCATAAGATTTAATGATACTGTTGAGAAAGGAGATGGAGTGATGGTCTCTGAGAGTGTGGGAAGCCCCTCTGACCAGCAACACCACATATAAAGAATGTCTCCCTTTGCTATCACAGGTCAAAAGAAATACACTTATCCAATAGCTGAGAAAAGTGGGAACTCTGCCGATTCAACTACCAGTTCAAGCACGATCAGACGAGACATTTTGAATGGGAATTTTTTTTCTTTGCATCTTCCTGAAATCCATAATGAGAACTGAAATTCACCTTAGCAGAACTTTCAGGGGTTGTATGGATACAGAGAAAAGGCATTCAAGCAGAAGTCTCATTCTGCTTGGTTCATGTTCCCGTGATTTCAGTTATGAAAAGAAACACTACTCTTTCCACCTGCCTACACAGGGGCTCTGCATTTTGATCACTGGCCTAGGACTATCTGTAAATATCAGTTCATCCCTCATTTGCTCTTCTTATAGGTCTGTGTGTATAAACCTATCCTTTTAAATACATGTATGCAAACATTTATACTTTCAAATTATGTACATAGAAGTGTGAGTGATCCTTGCAGAGAGAGAACGCTTTTGAGTATACTAACAAAATTTCTTTGACGGACAATAATGGGAGTACATGAGAATTAAAGGTGTTTTTGTTGGCAAAACAAGCCCATACACAGGTAGGATGTAGCATACCTCATCCAGATGATGGAGTGTTGCAGCTCATCTTAAATATGCAGTAACATGCAATAAGGCTTTAATGGAGCCTCAGAGTCCTCTACACACTGAGCTCTTTTCTCATCTATTAGGGATGTTAATATAAGCCAGGCCCCTGATGCAGCACGGCTGGAACTTGGGCTGTGACTTGTGGACTTGCAGGATACTGGAAAGCCATAGTTCAGTAGAAAGAAGTTTGATGAGAAAGCTCATCTTTATCATCAGATCTACTGCTAGTAATGGTCCTAATTCAGGAAAGCACTGAACAGAGTGGGACTTGGTCAGAAGTAAATATTTAATTTCTGTATCCTGCCCTGTTATTCCCACAGCACATCCAGAGATCTGCATTATGATTTTTGTCCCTAGTGCAGGAAGAATGGTATTCCTGAGATGGGGGAACAAAGGACAAACATTGCCTAAATTCTACATTTCCATCAGCTCTGGGATTTTCAAGTATTTCTAGATAGCTCTTTCATCTTCAAATACATTGTTAAATTTCTTTAATTGTAAAAATACATTCAACAGTTATGCTTCAAAAAAAAATCTCATATTTCTGGGGAGGGGGAGGGCATACTTGGATTTTTGTGATGGTACAGCCAGATGGTGTCCTTCCAAGAATCTGGTGAGATTATACAGTTTAGAAACTCTATTCCTTTAAGTATCTAAAAGAATACACATTTGCTGAGGTTTTGAAGCTGCTCTGTCTTAGTATCACAGCATTCCTGCAGTGAAGGTTGATCGAGTTTATGGTCTTGTGGTGAGGGTCCTGATCAACAATCGAAGTGCTGAATATTGGTTTTACAAACAAGGTAAGAAGGACTCCATGGCAATTTGAGCGATGGATAGAATCCTGAATCACTGACAGTTTATGTCTTCTCTCAGGAATATTCCACAAAGATCTCCTAAAATACTCCCTAAAATGACATGCTATTTTTAAATGAATACATGAATAAAATAAAAAAACCCTGTATTTCTGTAATACCTAGGAATTCCAGTCATGAATGATAAGCCAATCATATTAGATGCTTCTCTAAATACAGAGCAAAATGACAACATTCTTGGTTACAAAGATTTTGCAATCTGATTTTTAGGAAAAAGAGAGGTGGATGCAGAGAGAGAGAGAGAGAGAGAGAGAGAGAAATGGTTATTTATGAAGGAGTGGCTATAATGGTGAGGGTAAATCCCAGAATGTCTGCAACTAAATTCTGGCCATGTTTTGGTGCCTCATCATGACAGACAGTTTTGGAGAGTGACTGGAAGAAGGATAACATTTAAAATGGTCTACCATGCATATTTGTAAAGGACTACTCAGACTTCAAGACTAGCGAAGAAGAAAGCATTTTGAAGCATGAGTTGAAACTCAGGTAGGCAAAGCAGTATGGAAGCATTGGCTGAGCAAAGATAGGAACCGCCTTCCTTGAAAACCAGGAGAGAGAACAAAGGGCTTCTCAGACCACTGAAATTGATCTTTCATTAATAAAGCTGTAAGATGAAGTAAGTCCAGGTAAGTTTCAATTGTTCAAGAATATTGAACTATTTTAGGGATAACTTAGGGGAAGAAATCAGCAGTTTTACACACTGCATAGATATGAGGACCCTGAGAAGACCAAAAGCAACACCTGAATGAAGAGATGATTAGTCATGTAAGCCAGGATAGCTTGCAAGAAACACATAGAGCTGTGTTTTATTTATGCTAGGACACAAGAGGACGTTATCAATGAGGTGGATAGGTCAACTGGCCAAGATTTTAATTTGGGTAAAAAAACAGATCTGGAATGAAGAGGAAAATGTTTTATTCCCTCCATGCACATTCAGTTAGCATTAATTCAGTTGCTCATTTAAGCTAGACACAAAGCTGCATACATGTAACCTCTGCATATGCTCAAAGGCGTAGAGACAAAAGTGGCTACTGTGCCTATCAGGTCTCCTGCCACTGAGCTACAATCCTGATGTATCCAAGCCCTTCCTGACTACCACTGCACTGGGAACCAGACTTTGAAGGGAAAGGGCAAAAACTGGGAGAGGAGCTTGGAGACAGTGTGCAGGAAATACCCACCATTAATTGATCCTGGTTAGAAACCTACAAGGCAGGCTTGAACTGACTCCAGAGACTTCAGCATCTTGTGGTTTAGGTCAGGATGAGCTAAATGCACGCATTCATTATTATGCAATAATTGGATATGTGTGAAGGAGTGTGGATATTCATTATCTCTGTGAAAGAGTGATTAATAACGCAAAGAACACTACAAAGTTACAGAATAGTGGTTATCTCTACTTCCCCTTTCCTTCCCCTGCTGAGAGGACCGGCAGTTGCCAGTAGCCAGGAGGAAGAGTGTTACGTGTGCTGGTTCCAGCTACGCAAGCTTGGTCCCAGATGTTCCTGAAGGTCCTCCACAACCAGGTGTCCCTGAAGGTAGGGCTGTGTTACTGCCCTTCAGGCTGAGGTAGATGAGTTTTATAAAGTGGAGAGCACCATCCAGGTTGGCTGATCTTTATTGGTTGGTGGTTCACTATAAAGTGTTGCTCGATGATGGGTGTAGCAAGTCGCTGGGCAAATATTCTTGTACTAGGTTAGTTCTGCTACTTCTACCAATTATATTTTCTTTACAACACTTGCCTGATCATGCTTTCCCTAACAAAAATTACATCCCTAAGAACTAAATAGCAGCATAATGAAGGTCAAACTGTGGGCCTTTGACATCAGCATGACTACTTGAGTGATGTCAACTCAGCATGCCAAGACAAGGTGGGGGCAGCTGAAGAGTGCAAGGGATTTTGCCTATGCCTTGGGAGATAGAACCTGCTGTTCTGGCCTAAATAATCCTAACTCACCTTCTGCCCCCTCTTTACTTTGTAACAGGAGTCACACCAGCATCCTCTTCTTTTCAACAGAGAATAGTTAGAGGCTACAGCAAAGTCATGACCTTTTTTTCTAGGCAGAATTTAGTTGATAAAGGAAGACAGCTATAAGGTGAGAAGGAGACAGCTGTGGGCCTTGGAAGCAAGCTGGAAACTCCAAGAACATGAGGAGCCACCCCTGGGGAGGAATTGATGGGGGCAGGTCTAAAGAAGGGAAAGAGACTGAGTACAGCCTCCCCCTACTTGCCAGATCTGCCACTGACCAACTAAACCCTGCTGGCTTCTCCCAGATTCCTCCCCATCCCTACACGCATCTCCCAGCTGTCTCACAAATACCATCTGAGATTTGCCTTCCCACTCCCAGGAACCTGCTCCACTGCCACAAAAGCTGAAAAATGGCAACTGCTGCCAAGGAGCTTTAAGCTGCAAATTCCTAACAGCATTCCAGCCTGGAGGCTTGCCCCAGGCAAGTAGGTCTGAAGAGCTTTAACCCAAGCTAACTCCCAAACAAGAAACACTATTGTTTGACAGCTATAGCTGTCTGAACCACAGAACCAAATGTACTATGGCTCTCCTCTTCTTTACTAAGCTTCCTCCCCTCCTGCCAGCCACATACCAGATTATGAGGGACCACAGGCATGAGCATCTGCAAATCCCAGCAGCTGAACTGCCTTTATTGCTTGTCTCCACATTGCAGTACAGCTTGCACATTACTTGTATTCTAGAAATACTACAGATAAAATAGATAAGCAGGTCTGCCATGCTAAGCAAACAGCACTGATACACTCTTCAGCTTCCCACAGGTCCTAGCATCCCTGGTAAGGTCTTAAACTATACCATAACGGTACACCTCTGTTCCATCTCTGCACTCCATGCTTGCTCACTTCTGCTTCTCTCCCTTGCCCTCTGCTCTCTTCCTCCCCCATGAATCCTCTTGCATCCTCCAGCTGTTGCTGTGTCCATTCCAATCCTGTATTCCATTCAGACTTCCTTCCCCAGAGTCCTTCAAATAACCTCAAAATTGCCATGAAACAGCACCACATAGTCATAAGAAGCAGAAAGTAGAAGTTAAGATGATACTAAGGGTTTCACACTGGGCTGTTCGGCAATCACACAAAGCCAGAGACTCTGACACGGCTGACTCTCTTCAGCATTTGAATTCTGCCTAATCAACAGCATGTGACACAAGTTTACATACAATACAGCAGCTAGTACGAAGTATCTCACAAGATTTTCCAGCAACACGCTCCTCCACATACCCAACCAGTTTGTTTTGCTGTGCATATTATTTCCACCCACACCTACAGCATGGTTATCTCTCTCCAACATCTTATCACAGCTGATTTACTGGTAAATTAAATTTACCTAAATTAATTTAAAGAATAACATGTGCCCTCAGCTCCCTGCAGCAGATCGCAACTTCTTCTTGACTCTCATTTTTTTGAGGATGCCAGACAGAGTTTCACCCCTTTTTCTGAGCAGCAGCTGACTTGCCACCAGACACAGTTTCTGCTTAACAGTCCTTGGTTTTCTTACCTTGAAAAAAGTCATGTAAGATTCAGGCAAATGGTTAAGTGGGACCATGTTTTTTCTTATTTTCTCCTGCAGCCTAGGCTGTCACATTCTTTAATGACATCTTTATAAATGCTATGCACTTTGGTGCTGTGTGTTACCTATCAGATGTTGAATGCAATGTACCAGAGCAGGGTACCAAGGCACTTGTGACACCAGTGTGCCCATAAATACGTGTTTTCTCTCTTTGTTTTCCTGTTTTGATGTGGGTATTTGGATAACTTGGAAATTAAAATTATATTCTGCTCTAAGTGATCATTCTTATCAGACAGCATGAAAAGGGTACTTCTTATCCTTTCTACTACTGCATGCTTTGCTGTCTCATGAGCCCATCTCCTTTAATTTATCTGTTATAAATCCTGGTATGTGTATTCATTATGGACTAGGGATTGTTTGTGCAAATGAGTTATGATTCCCTTGGAAAAACAAAACCAAAACAAGACACCAATCAAACACATGGACACAGCTCTTAAACAGATAAGTAATGCTGGATTCACTCCAGGGGCTTTTGCTCTGTGTTAGGACAAGTTAACCCAGTAGCTGCTCAGTGTTCTGTATTGCTCAGGACAAGAAGCTGTGACTGCTCCTTCTTGCAGGTGTTGCCTTGTGAATGGTTGATGATTCTATGTCAGCCCATAAATTTGATATGCACTTCTCCTGCATGCTGAATTGTATAAATGGAAAAGCACTGCGTGACTTACAACTCCTAACAGAATAATTATTCAAAGGATGCAAGAGAAGTTGAGGCAGAGAGTATGTGTACCAGAGCCACAATGTACATTTTTTATCTCAGAAATTAAGGACCTAAGGAAATAGCACTAGAGACATTTTCCTCATTCTATCTACTCAGGAGTCAGACACAATTTCAGTTGTTAAAATTATCCCTTTCCTTACTCCAAACCAGGAATTCCACAGAAACCAGAGGAATATAGCATTTTAAGTGGTTATAGAAAGGAAAACAGTCCCATGCAAGCATGGCAGAGAATATAAATCAACTCTGAAAACCATGGAAGAGGCGGTGTCATGATTCCACTCATGCCACTAAGGTGAGATCTCTCATCTAGTAAGTGGGAATTGTTGTCTGAGGGCACTAGAAGCCTGATTTCCTCAGCAAGTCCTCTAATGGCTGGCCATTAGGCACGAGGTGGACAAAAACCATCTCTGCTGGTTTGCATTCTTGACTGGAGATAGCTCTGTGCTTGAACTCGGTAAGCTCCATGTATGCTAAAGATGCAGCTGTCTTCATGAAGCCACTCCACATCATAGGATTAAAACAGTGTCGCAAAGATGGTAGGTGTCTGCATATGCTCAGATGATGAAGAGGTGATGAGTGGTTTATGTGGATTTGCTTTTTTGGAACGTGGTGCTTAAACCCCACCTAGATCATACTCTAGTACCAATACATACATATGCATACCTATAGGATCTAGGTTTTATCACAGATATTTTAGGCAAGAATTTATATTAAATGTCATGCTGGTATTTGCTGTAACCGTCATCTCTGGACTTAAATTTTATGCTAGCTATTGAATAGGCTGTTCTTTGGGATTGTGGGGAGAAGGAAGACAACGCTGAAATATGAGAGCTAACTTTTAAAAACAAAAATAATCCACATACTGGAAAATTCAGCTGACAAGCTTCCCCCGTCATTATATGGGGTTGTAAAAGGACATTCCTCTCAAGTTCCCTGCCCTTTATGGAAAATTATGCAAAGATTAGTATTACCTACTGACATGATATCACATTACACTATACTTTGTCCCAAATCTAAGAGTAGTTGCCCCAACAGGCCAATACTTAAAAACCCCAGACTTTGTTACACATGTATAGATAGGTTTCATGAAAGTACAGAGTAAAACTTTACACTGTACCTAGGAAATACTACATAAAATCCCTCCTTGTGCTATTTTGAACACATTCTTATGGCCTCTTTCGTGTCCCCTGCCTTTTGATATGTGGTCCCAAGCTTCCAACAAACAAAATATCAAAATACTAGTCATACAGCTTTATCGCAACAGGAAAGCTACAGTTCAACACCATTTTAGACATACTGATCAATAACATTAAAAAAATCCTCTAAATCTCAGTGATGGTAAATAGCCCCTCCAGTCTTCATAGACAGATTGGTCTGTTCTATTCTGCTCCCTGCACTTCAACACACAAGAGTTCACCATACTCAAATTCCAAACGAGTGGCATAAATGTTAAAAATGTTTCTGCAGGTTATTTTCATTGGCATCATTCTCAGCAATGTTTTGAAGATGGAAGAGCTTTTGCAGGCCTCAGCAGGGCTGCAAGAACCCGGTTTGATTGCCAGAATGGAGAATTAATTTTATTCAAGTCCTTGATCTTTTCCCTGCAATCCTCGTTGGCCTGACTAGGGATCTGGCCCTTAACAGACCACTGAGTACTCTTGCAACCATCCTCTTTATAATCCCAGACAGTCACCAGCATCCTACATGTTTGTCTCTGGCCAGTCTGCCAGCTGGAAGAGACTTTTCTAGAGGCTTCACAAGATGCTTGTTGCAAGTGCTAACCAGGCAACACTGTGGAAGAAGCTGATGTGGGCAAAATATACAACTGAGCTCCAGTGCATGCAGAGATAGTGTGCACAGGTAATGGCCTTCTGTATAACAAGGCTTAGAAAACAAACTGGATCAGCTACCTAAGCAACGGCTGTGAAATTAAGCAGAGGACTGCTTAAGAGCTCTGAGCTACTGGTGCTACACCAGAGAAAAAAACTTGGAAGTTAGCTTATACTCTAAGAGAATTTCTGTTTGTTGTAGGCACATTTGATTAATCAACATTTGTCTGTACTCTCTAATCTAGGGCAATTTCTTCAGGCTGAGGAGCCCACGTCTGCATTTTTTGGCATACTACAGCCTCCTGCTGACTGCCAGGAGGGCTATTAGGTCCAACACACATGAAGATTGAAGCATTCTATTCCTTCAGGAGTGGTGCTGCCAACTGCAGTGCTACAACTTAAAAAACATCTCAGAATTCAAAGTTCGTCTTGAAGACAGGACAAAACAACTTTCGAGGAAAACAGATGTGACAGTTACCATTCTGTGTTGCTTTCCAAGGCCTGCTGGTATAGCCTGCTAACAGCACCGAGGTGTACAGAATTGCCCACAGCAGAGCCAGGGACAAGCTTCTGACACAACCTACTGTTCAAAGAGCCTCAGGAACAAAGACCTGATCATCAAAATGAATTAAAAGGTGATCTTAGCCTTCATTCCGTAAAAAGAATCATTAATATCTCAATTTCTGTGAGGAAAAGGTTAAATCTGAACAGGCTTTTGTGCCAAATTCTTTATTTTAAACACAATCAGTGTCCATTGGTACCCAAGACTAATTCATGCAACGGCAGCTGCAGCGATGATTTTTTTTGCTGCCTGAGAAAAATTTACACTGAAATGTGGAATAAGGCTATGTCAAAGGTAAAATAAACAAACCATCAGAGCAAATGCCAGCCAAGAAAATAAGATCCAGCACTGCAATCCTTTTGCCTGTTGAACCACTCACTCTCTGGTTTTCACATTTTCAGCCTGTGCAGATTTTTTCTGGGTAAACTCAAATGTCTGCTGGGACTGGGAATAGAAGAAAAGTTGTGGTTAAACCCTTCTTCTGTCCAGCCCCATTCCCTGAATAATCGGATGTAAAAGAAATAAACTATGAAGTCTGTCTTCCAGCAGTCATGAATATCACAAAGTAAATTGTGGTTAATCAGTAGCAACAGAACTGTCCATTTCTTCCAGGCAGATGAAATATAAAATACGCAGTAATGCTTAGAGCACTTGCTAATTATTTAACAGAGGGATTTTCTACACAAAACACATTTAAAAATTGAAAAGGTTCACTAGTCCTGACCAAAACATTTAAAATAGATTTTTATCAATTATATTTTAAAGCAGAGGACTGCAACTGACCCCATCTTGCAGCCTGAATTCAGCTGAATCCTACATAGGCTTATAGACCCTTCTGCAAAATGTGTTCTTAACAGGAAAAAAGTACAGTATCACGTATCACTAGTCTGAAGCAGCAATGATTTCTGAAGACTGGCCAGGAAGAAGCAGTGTCAGGACTGGGAGGGGATTTCCAGTTCTGCCTTGTCTGAACTTCGGTTACTCACGTGCCTCCTAGTTTCTCCATGCCTCAGTTTACTCAGCCTTAACAGCATTCTTTGTACACCTTGTGAAACTCCATAGCTGCGGTGCTGGAACAGACAGTAATTTCCAGTGAGTGTCATTTATAGTAACATTTTATTGTTCATCATTCAGTATCCCCTTTCCTTAAGCATCCTAAAATTTGGGGGTTGTTGGGGTTTGGTTCTTCTTTTTCAGTGGAGCTGCACACATCAGTTTATCAGCCAGCTGTCCCTATGTCCCTCTTTTGAGCTGATGTCATCACTTCAGCACCATCCATCCTCCCCTGCAGTGTGTACTCCTTTCCTAGGGCCTGCGAATTTCATCTGCCATGAATATTGTTCACTCACCATGGTTGTTAGGAGAAAAAAAGAACTATGAGGAAATGTTGACATCACTACTTGCCTTCTTTCTCCAGACCCTGCTGTCTCCTACCTCTGTTGCCATATCCTGCCACAGTCAAGAAACATCATTTCAATGACAGCTCCTTCACATGTAACAGTAAGGGCTTTTCATCCTTCCTTGAGGGTACCAGCTCCCCACTCCAGCTTCAGTAGCTAAGTCCTTCGTCAAACCTGCCCTCTCATACTAATCGTTACTGTGAATTTATGAAACTCCACCATGAAATAGCATGGGCTGTTTGCTCCCAATGTCCTGTTTGGGAGGCCGTAGAGACCTTCAGTCCCCTGGTTGTCAGTAACCTACTTCCTCCTGTTTTCCAGTCCCAATTTCCTCATAAGTTTTCTCTGCTACCAACAATGTTCAGTAAAGCCCTGAGTATTCAGCTCACCACACCCCAGCATTGCTTTTAGGGAACGACTTCCACACCATATGTCCTTCTGCAGCCACATAGCTGAACACACATCTTTAGGCAACCAAAATGCCTGTAGTCACAGGCCAAAATCTATGGTCACAGCACACATCCATCTGCAAACTGAGAAGAGCTTGCTGTCACCTGATGTTTACGTGCACTCCTATCAGATGAGTGACACACCATTGCATGATGGGAGATGCCTGCATTTTTGTTGCATCATGGATAAGTTTGGGTCACACAAGAGGGAAAGAGCTGTGCAACCATCAGGGTATTGGGCATCAGGCTGCAGGCAGGGTGATTACATGCTTTGGGTCAAACAAGTCTAATCCCACTTTTCAGCCTCTATTAGACTGAACATGATGAGCTCCAGGACAGGTCTCCAGCATACTGAAGCTCAGAACAAGTTACAAGACATTTTCTGCCAAGACAGACCACTGCATTTGGATCTTGGTTTTGCTTACCACCTTCTGTTGTAACATATAACACCATTTCTACTCCTTCTGCGATTGCTGTGCTGGGAAGACATTAGAAAACAGAACACTTGTGGCCAGAAGCATCTATCAAGTTTTAGCATCTAAAAGACCTCCCTGCAACCCACAGAACAGGACCTGCCATTAACTCGAATCAGAAATGCAAGACGAAGTGGCTGTTCCTGGTATCGGTATGCCTCATGGCCCAAACGTGCACCTTTAAACCAGCGTCATCAGTCGGGGATTTCTCACCTGTGGCAGTCCCTCTGGATCAAGACCAGGCCACCCTGGAAGACCAAGGGGCAAGCCGTGCCTTTCCGAAGGCACGGTTCAAGGGATGAAATTCAATGCACTTGATTGCTTTTGCAGTACCACTGAGGCCATGGGGAGGCACTGGACGCGAACCAGAGCGGCGCAGAAAGGTGCTGTGAGGTAATCCCTCCCCCTGAACACTTGCAGAAGTGTTCTTACCGCGGAGAGCAGCCCTTTTGCCTTCTCTTTAATAAAGAGATGGCTTAGCACGAAACGCGCACAACCAGCGAGCCCCCCTGACTCTGCTCACTCGCAGCGTGCGCCATGCCAACACCCCGAAATTAACCCACATACTCCAGGATCGCCAGACAGGACGAGCGCA
>NW_010972820.1:8190402-8280311 GCF_000737465.1 Haliaeetus leucocephalus | reverse complement strand
CTATGGCCGCGCCGCGCCGCTCCCCTCCGCCAATGGCGGGGCCGCCGCCGCCGCGCGCCTCCCCTGTCGCTAAGGGAGGGAAATACAGCGCGGAGCGGCGCGGCGGGCTGTCAGGTGCGCTGGGCTGCGCCCCGCCACCGCCGCCGTCCAGGGACGGGGATCAGCCGTGGGGCTGGGTGCGTGGGTTTTCTTTCCTTAACCCCCCCCCCCCTTGTTTCTTACCCCTGCTAGGCGAGCTCCGGTAGCCAGGCGCCTAACGCGGCGGTGCCGGCGCGGGGAGGGAAGGGAGCGTGGAAAAGGGCAGTTTTCGCCTTTGTTTTAAGGGCTCCGGCCGTGGCGTCCTGGGGGCGGTGAGACGCAAGGACGAGCGTCGGGCGGGGAGCAGCTCCGCCGCCCTGCTTCCTCGGGGAAGGCTTAGGAAGAGGGGGAGAGATGCATCTCTCAGCGGTGACTCGGGGGCCAGCCAGGCTGCTGGGGCTTAGGCGGCGGATTTGTGGGAAGAGGACGGGATGAGAAATAACCGCAACCTGGCAGCGGTGTTAGGAACGGGGAGGGATGGAGACGGAGAGGGGCTGGGTACCCCCCGCAGGCTGCCGGAGCCCGTGGATGTTTGCACCGGGCGGGGAGGCTCCCCGCCGAGCTGCAATGGACGCTGCCCGCCGCTGGCCGCAGAGCGGAGCCGCCGCCGCCGCCGCCGAGGGAGAGCTGCTCGCCAGGAGCCGGCCCGCAGCGCGCCCCTCGCCGAAGAGGGTCGGGGGGGGGTCTCCTCTTCGGCAACGCTCCGGTGAACGTAGGCTCCGCAGCCGGCCGCCCAGATAGGTGGCATGGCAGCCACGGCTCGAGCGAATAGGTAAACGCCGCTGTGTAGATGTGCTGTTTGGAGGGGAAAAAAAATAATAATAATAAAAAAAAAGGAGGATGCGGATATCGGGCCTGGCGCTGCACGGGGAGATGCAGTAGCCTCTTCTCCTTCGCCTTGTGCGGCGAGATGTAGTGCTGAGGAAAACGAAATCCTTACGTAAGGCGGGCTGGGTACCTGCTGGGTCGCGCATCGCCAGGCGCTGCCCCGCCAGAACCGCCTGGGTCTGCCCCTGCCGAGCTGCAGCCTCTGGCTGCGGGGCCTGTCCTGAAACCGGACTTTTCATCGGCGAGAGCTCTTGGCCTTTAAGAGCCGCGTAGCATCGTGGAACAAACAAAAATCAGTTACGCTCCAAACTCTGAAAATTTAACTCGTTTCACTTGTTACCAAGCTTACGAGCCTGAAAGGAGAAGGTATAAATCTACTCTGGCGTCAAGCCCTAATAGCATTGCTTGAAACGTTTCTACGAGGTTACTGTTTACTGCTTCACACCCTCAAAATATTTCTGATTTGTTTCTTCCCCTTACCCACAATGTGTTAATACGTTGCCTGAATATCCTAAAGATGTCGGTGTGCATACTCAAAAGGCAAATGCGCGTGTAAGAACTGTAGGCAAAACACAGAACGGGGTTGAGACATTTCTTGGATTTAATCTCGGTTTCTGGCTCTGCCTACGTTTCAGAGCAAGGCGATGAACTTTCTACCTTGCTGCTTTTCTTCCCCTCTTCCCCATTCATCCTCAAATTAAGAACAAAACTTAAGTCGCAGTTTTGCTAGGGAGATTTTTTTTTTTTAAGATAGATAAGAAATTCCTGTGCAATGTGAAACATTAATTATTGTAGGAGAAGCTGCAAATGCTTACTATAGAGGCCCTGGTAAAAGCAAAAATAAAAAATCAAAAGAGTACTTTATCCTTCCCTGAAAGAAAACTGCTGTGTTTTCAGAAATCTGAGGTGCCTGCCTGTGTATGTCTTTGTGATGTGATAAAGTTTGTGTCAAGGTTTCTTTCCCTTTGGGAGAGGGGAGCCTGTAATAAGACCCCACACACACCCCAGCCCCCCCCCCATTTCTGTTTCCTCCTTCTCCTTACCTGTTATCCCTCTCAGTGAAGGATGAGGACTGTGAAGCCTTGTTTCCCTTCTGTTGTTGCAGAACTCCTTGGATGAATCGGAAGGAAGCACCGGGAGTATTCGGTGATGTCCGTGGGAGGAAGGCACAAGCCACCACCAAGGCCCTTTTCCCTCCATCTTGAGCCTTCCGTGGTGATTTGCAGCAGCACAGGGAAGTATGAAGCACCGAGGGACTGATGTCAGTGTTTAAATCTGATTTCATTTCAGCATAAATGACCATGCAAGGTTCAGATCAGCGGAGGACCAGGGGTAGAATAGCAGAAGTACTTAAGGTGCCTCTTTTAAAAGTTCTCTTTTGTGTATCTAAAGATTAAGGAGCTATTTAGAAAAGATGACTCTGCACATGTGTTTTGTTTACTGTCCTAACAGAAGATGATGGTCTGCATTATCTTACATGCTAGATACATCTTGGGTGAATCTGTATCACCTTATTGATTTCAGGGTAGCTGTATTAAGTTAGTTAAGGAACTAACCCAGCTAAGTTTTAAATAATTGGAATAATATTCTCCTTCTCTTTCAGTCAGATTTGCCCTTCATGCTACTTGTGTTTCATAATCCTCCTAGCTCTCCATTTCGTCATCACAAGACTAGCATCTCTATTGTAAAAAAAAAAAAAAAAAAAAAAAGGAGGGAAAAAAACCTTAAAATATAGTCTTTTTACAATCTGATCTTTATTTTCATGTTTAAATAAATTTATGACACAAACTTATCCTGTTTTTTTAATAGGCCAATTTAGTTTCATTTACTTACACTGGTATTTTTTAGAGCCAGAAGCTCTCAGGAAGAGAATGTGTTCGATGCACCAGAACCCTTTAGGGTTTTGATGAAAGATATGATATCATGAGTAACATCTCCACTTCTGTTATTCTTCTTGCAGAGTAGCAACAAGATTGAATCACCATTTTTAGCTATTCTTCAGCAGAACTCGTAGTCTATCAATGTGTCAGCTCAACAGCAGTTTTCTCTTCACACTAATGTGAACCAGAAGGTCCAGCTATCACTGATTTTGACAATTTTATTTTATCTGAGATTGCATGTATTGCAGAAGTTTGAAGAAAATGAATTATATGACCTATTATATTTTCCTAAAGATCTACAAAACATAAAATATGTCATCTGAAACATTTTACGCTCATTTGTACCGGGTAACATTCCTAAGTTAGGTGTTTCATAAGCCTTAAGCTATAAGCACTATAAAATATTTGTGTGATAAATAACAAGTATAAGATCAAATGTGGGTCCACTATTTTTTTTAATGTCTCAGATAGCTCTCTGTGGTGTTACATAATGCATCATAAAGAAATACGTGCCTTCATTCTCTTTAAATCACTCCGGCATGGATAGTACTAAGCCTTCCTTCAAGTCCTTGTTATGCAAGTCCTTGCTACTGTTAATAGCTGTCAGCTCTGCATGGTTACTTAAAAAACAAGGTAAGGGCAGACTTTTGTAAAGCTCCTTCCATTTCTGGAATTTACAGTGAGTCAGTTCCAGGTGCGTTGCTCCCTTTCTCAACTATAAACTAAATTATTATGAACAAACGTTTTTTCCCCCATTAGAAGAAAGTCCCATTCATTCCAGTACATCACAAGGTAATCTCTTTTTTTGTTTAGTTGCATCTATAAGCATATTATGAGTATCTGAATGCACTTGTCCAGTGTCAAAGCACAGTGGAACAGACCAGAATGCAGCAATATTTTGAATGTCTGTTAGAAAATGCAGGCATATAACTAGGTACTGAAAAAATACGTAGCATAGTAAAAAATCCACAACCAATGTAGCAGAGCTATTAGATAACAAAAAATCCATATAGGCATTAAGTACTATTATTGAAAGTAAAATCTATGTTATACAGTATAAGCAGCATTCAAGTGAAATTGATGAGACATCTATATAGAACAGAAAGAACCATTTTTTAAAGCTATGATGTTAAGATGTTCTGTATTTCTTTATTTGGGAAATGGAATTTTCCTTGTCGTTTCGTAAAGACATAAAATTAACAAGCACTTCAGAGAGTTAGGTGCACTGCCTGATTTATGGTGGGTTTTTTTCCCTCTTGTCGAACGTAGAGATCATTGGTGGAGAAAATTCAGGAGAAACCTGTCTGGGTTTTCCAATATCATGGAGATCTTTCCAAGAGCTCTGTCTTTTAACAAGGCCTCAGTTTTAAAGATACTGAAATAGGAATATCTCAAAATTTGTAATACTGGCTATATAAAGAAAAATTTTGCTCTCAGTTTATACTTGTAGAAGTGTATGTGTAGTAACTCAGTGATGTGTCACCAGGAAAGGAGGGTTTTGTTTCATATTCTACTAATAGATGTATTAGTTTACCAATCCTCTGTTGCATTTTTACATTTTTTTACTTTTTTGTTGCTCTTGTAAATTTGGTGTACTAGGTTATTTGTTTATTTCTCTTTTCCTACTCAATTATTTTAAAAGGTTCAACTATATTATGTTCGGGGTTTGGTACGACACATGGAAAATATTTTTTTTATTCCTTTTGCAAGCAGTAGGTTGGTGGGAGGAGGTCTGCACTACAAAATAGTATACCTACTAAATTGTACTCCAGTGGGAGATTAAATAAGAGCAGAACGGCTGAGACAAGTCATTTGTCACAGATGTTCATGCAGTTCTGGTATTTTGTTTAAAGCTGGATTCATCAAACATGATAAGGAGTAATTTCTGTCTGATATGAAGTTTCCATCCAAGGAGACTAAGTGGGTTAAGTTTAAACTGTGGTTTGAAAATACAGGGAAATTTTACTGGACAGTTGACAGCTTGATTCGGTAGCCAAAGTGGATGCAAGGAACAAAATTGGAGAATGCTATTTTTGCAGTGTCTAAAATACATCAGTTCAGAAGTCAGCGGGAAAATGCATCACAAATATATTACTGTGGAGCAGAGTTATGTTAGCTACAAGATGCTTTTGTCTATGAAGCACAAAGATTTTACCATAAACATTTGAATTACATAGATTATAAAGGGTACCGATGCTGTTGGAGAGCAAGTGTGAAATGTTGATGCGATAACCTCCGATACTTAAGTGGCATTTACTGACTGCTTTTACCGTATTTCATAAGTTTGTAACACAAGTTTAGTAATAACACTTAGTGAAAATGCACGAGGCAAGCACTAGTGTAATATTTATTTACGTTTTTTTAGATAGGCTGATTATCATATTTAATAAAGTAGAATATAAATGAGAAGGCCCAGGACTAAGATTACTTTAAAAGGGAGATTTTTAAAAATGAGTATCAGACTCATTCTTAGTTTGTATTAGTTGCAATCTCTTTTAATATAATTTTCCCTTTTGTAAGTTCCTTTCTGTCTCTCTTCCTTCAGAAATACTATTCCCCTGGCCCAAAAGGGGGAAATGGAATGGCTACGATTGGCTTCTGTTTACTGGAGCAAAATGATTTTTTTCCCAAACTGAAATATATGCATTAATTTGCTAGACTACCAGCTATTTTCACCTATGGTATTTCTGAGAACTAGATAGTGATGTCCATTTTAAATGCAGCTTACTACGTTATGGCATCTGTAATCGAGCATTTTTCTCTTTGGTAGTCAGATATACAGAATTGTCAGCCTGTTTGCGTTTAAGTACCTGAAAGCTGAATTGGAAAAAAATATTTTTGATACAATAAGTTTGGGTTTTCAGTCTGTAGTTCCTTTTGAGTTTTCTAAGTAAATGCTACATAGACTATCAGAAAAATCGAGGCTTACATAATCAAGCCATACATTTTTTCTGCTGCCTCCCTTCCCCCACTTAGCTTTCATTTTACTCTGAAAAAATGAAAAATTTTGAATAGAAAATTACTATGACATACTGCTTATATACACATTTTCATGAGACTGCATAGCTAAGCTATTCGTAGGTATTTAGTAAAAGAAAGCAGTAAGCAAAATATTAAAACCTTGAGGTGGCTAAACTTTAAAATTATAGTGATCGTTAAATACAGCATTATCTAATATGATGTACCTAGCTGTGTAGCAGTAAGTCTCTTTTCTTTGCATGGGGAATTAGGGAACTTCTGTATATGTCTTATTCAAAAAGAAAAATAAGAACGTCGTACCCCATTTTTTTAATTTGTTGTAAAGCTGATGCTCCTTCGTAAGGGAGTTGGTTTTAATACCCAGCTTTCAGAGGATGAGCAGTGATTATTGTTGACAAAATATATAGCAAATGAATCAAAACTCTGTCCTGCTAGATAATTACAAATTGAATTAATTACAAAGAACAATATTAAAATTTTATCTAAATATGTTAACATGAACTCTTACCCATAGGTGGCAGTCAACTTTCACTGTAGTAGGGATGCCAAACTTTTGGTTCATGGTATTCATACTTATGCTGAAATAATTTTGATGGGGTATGCGTATGTGCATATACGTAAGTATATACATGAATGTGTGTTGGGAGAGGGGGAAGGAGGTGAAATTAACCCTAGAATTAATTAGGAGGATTCTGAATTGTTATATGTAAGCAAAAGGAATTATATTCTGGAGAAAAGATCCAGGTGATTTTAAAACCACACAAACAATTTTTTATCTCTCCATTGCTGACGCTCATCTAAATGAAGTATGATAATTCAAAAACGAGCAGGTGCCCCTACAAATTGAGCAGAAAGGCAAGTATCTCACTAGCCTTAGAGAACACGACCCCATACCATGCCCAATGCTCCAAACTACATTTCTGTTTCGTCGCCCATTATCTGTAAATTACAGAAGTGCCACAGTGACGACACTCTGCCCTGGAAATCCCAGCAATAAGCTGCCTTAAACATCGAGCAAATACAGAACGGGTGCTCTGGGTGAAGGTGTCCTTTCAGACGTGGAGAGCAAGCAAAACCTGTGGGCTGTGGTTCTCTTTCTCTTTGCAGAGCTGCCATTGACACTGCCTGCAAGAGCAGAGATCTGCTCAGTTTTGCCCTCAGCTTTGTTAGGGCTTTATGCGGTTTATGGGGATTTCCTTCTGCAATACCGCTAAGGAGGCGCTTGGGACCCCACCAAAAGTGGAGGGGTTGGAAGGAGCTTATTAGCCAGATCATCTCAGTCTAAAACAAACAGAATTTGTGAAACTACACAAGTGACATACTAAAATGACAGCGCTCTTCTGAGAAAAGAAGACCGAAAACTGAAATTCATGAGTAGGTAAAGTCATACTCTTTTTACTATTACAGCTACACTGGGAGTCTCTTCAGTTAAGATTAATCTAATATTGTGTCAAGGTAGGCCACTGTACACATTTAGCAGAGGTCAGGAACTAGCATTTTACAAAATGGAAGATTGGAAAAATATACAATTATATGTTGCTACTACAGTGTTTTACTGTGATGCAAGATTAAGGGCTCAGAATTGAGCGGAATGGTGCAGTATTATTAAAACAGAAGGCCTAATTCTCCTTATGCAAGAGTCGCAGCAACACACATCATTGTATAAGCCAAAGCAGGCGGTACGATTTCATAGTCAAACAGGGTATTTCCACACACATGCAACCATGATGTGACTAATTAGATACTTGCATATGCACAGCCCCATTTGTTCCCCAACTGTAATAATTAGGAGGATTGCACTCCATGTTAATTTACACTCTTGTGTAACACTATTGAATACAAGATAGCAGGTGGTGATAAACTGGCTGGTGGGTAAATTTGATATGCATTTTGAAAATCAGAGCTTTCTTAGTCAGCTCTGACCTTGACATAGGCAAGACCGGAGAAGACCTCCGCAGCCGTCAGGCCTGATCCCAGCTACTGCAGGCAGCCATGTTGCACTGTTCAACTGAACCGCAGGGGTACCAGACTCCATCTTGAAGCTACCCTTATCATGAGGTTGCTCCTCGTTTTCTCTTCCTCTGAGTGGTTGAATATTTCAGATAATGTGTATCATGAGCAGCTGAACCTCTCGTGTTCTGCGAGGTCTTTGACTTCTGTTTAAAGAACATTTCTCTCTCCCGGTATAAAGTCCCTTCCAATCTGTCAGCCCTTGAGCTTTCTTCGGTTACTGCCAAAACCTGCTCAGCCTCAGTTCAGCCAAAACAGCCATGCCATACGTGTCGTAGAGGAGGATGCTTTTCCCTGACCATTTTTCTAACCCTCCTTTACGCCTTTTCCACTTCCAGTAAATCTCTTTTAACATGCAGGGTTAGAAGTAGACACATCCAGATAAGATGTTGCCAGGGCTTCTCGTGGTGGCATTAATACTTTTCCTATCCCTGCTAGATATACAGCAACTAATATTTTGATTTTTTAAAATTTTTATATTCAGAACTGCCTGCTATCAACATCTCACAGGCCACGAGGACTGACCAAAACGTCCAACTTACCCTTTTTTATGGATGCTGATAGCAACATTTCTTCTTACTCATTCCTAGTTTATGACCTTGACCTTTGCACTATTGTACTGGTATTGCATGACAAGAGTGTCAAAAGGCTTTTTTGTAAGAAGGGTGCCATCGGTTTCTTCCAAACTACAGGCTTCCCGTGAATTTTCTGGCATGTCCAGATTTGTTCAGGAATCTTTACGCTTTGCACGACTACGGACGTGAGGTGGCACATGCACATGATACGGCGCAGGGCTTTACAGGTGAGCTAGCTTGGCTCATGAAACAGAGTTGTCTCTAGTATTACGTTACCTCAGGCGCATCGTAGTGTGTTATTTCAGGTAAGCCTTCAGAAAGTTGTACAGTACGTCTGACTCGGTGTCCTGGACTGGCTTCATTTGACAGCTCTGGGCGCAAGAGACAAAATTCTGAAGTATTTTTCCAGCATCAACAGAAGAGATGGACTTAGTGTCACATTATATTGTTTCTATTGATCTGTAGGTTAATCTCCAGTTCACAGGTTATGCCTGTGAGATTGAAGGGAGAGCAGGATGTACAAGAGTTGCGTGGCACTCTTGAATAACATGTAAAAATAAGAATTATTTTTTTAATAGAAGAATCTGGAGGGTTTCAGTGGTTGTGTTTCTGGAAGTTAAGTAACATTATGACTATCTCTAATTAAACAAGCAAAAATCTATTTTTCTTTCTTCTCTTTGTCTTCCCTTGGAACTTGCTGTATGAAATTTCTATTGTGGCATTTTTATATAGCAATTTTGTTTGATATATTTTACTTCTGTGCCTGCGGGACAACTAAGAAACTTGACCACTGTGGTTTATCTTTATAGCAAAAATACCATACTGAAGAACTTTTGCTAGGTTTGGTGTATGCCGAGTTCCAGGATATTGAGTCAAGCCCAGCATGTAAAATTACTTTTGTGCCCTTTGTTATACGATATTGCAGCCCCTCTTTGTGCAAACAGTACCCCAGCTTGTGTCATCGGCTGATCTTTCCTAGGTTAAGGTAGGCAGTGAAAATAATTAGCAAGATCTGTCTGGGATCGTTCTTTAAGGATGTCCACTATCAACTTTCCTCTAGCCTGAGACTTCCCTTTCAAAACTACTTAGCAAGCTTTTATTCATATTAAGAGTTAATTTAGTAATTGCTGTCTTCCTTAGGTTTTGGGGTTTTTTTTCCAAGTAGCATACTAACAAATGTTTTCCTGAAATGCAGTCAGATTAGGTCAACTTATTTCCTTGATGTAGAAAAGTAGGGTTTGGTGTTTTTTTAAATGTCCAGCTAGCGTGCCATAATGTATTCTTAGGAAAGCTTTGTAGCGTTTTTCTTATTTTCTATTTATCCAATTTTATCATATTCTTCTTTGCATCCAAGTTCTTGGTGGGCGGTCCCAATTTTTCCCCTTTTTAAACTCTGGTTAATTCTGAAATCCTATTTGAGGTGGCTGCTCTTCTACTTGGATTCAAGGACCAATCTGTACAAATTTTCCCACCTAGAAATTAAGAAAGCCAGAAAAAAAACTAAATTTTTTTTGCTATTTAATCTCCATCTAAAGGATTCGTGGAGAAGGTCACTCACAGAGATGGTGGTTAAACATGGATTTTCTTGGAGTGTTTAGCATGTAGCTGAGAAGACCATAGGCATAAGAGCCTCTAAATCCTGCAGTTTACTGCTCCAAGACTTTCGCACTTCATTTCTAGTCCAGCCAAGGGCTGGTCATATCTTGGAGGTTTCATAAAGTCTTAAGAAGAAAGTGAACATAGCTAAACAACTTGGTTAAGGTTACTATACATTAAAAGGCATCCTTTAAAAAACTGAGGTTACACCCAAATGAAGAAAACAGAAAAGAACTTCTATCTGGCAGGCTATGTATGTAAAAATGCTATTAACTGTATCAAAAAATGAGTTCAAGGAAAAGCTCACTGGCTCACATGGCACTAAGTTTTAGCAATGGCTCTAGACAAAGATACAGGTAACTACAGACCATTAGGCCTGATGACCAAGCCAGGTGAACTAGTTAAAAGAATTAGTGAACAAATGGGTAAGTAAGTGTGACTTAAGGAATGAAACAGGTAGCTTTTGTGAAGGGAAGCGATGCCTTGCAAGTCCCCCTGTACAGGGAGAGGAGGTCTGGTCGACAACCCTACAAACAATTTAAAAAAGACATTTGACATTGTCCTGCTCTCGGCTGGGATAGAGTTAATTTTCTTCCTGGTGGCTGGTATAGTGCTGTGTTTTGGGTTCAGTATGAGAAGAATGTTGATAACACACTGATGTTTTCAGTTGTTGCTAAGTAGCGTTTACACTAAGTCAAGGATTTTTCAGCTTCTCATGCCCAGGCAGCAAGAAGGCTGGAGGGGCACAAGGAATTGGGAGGGGACACAGCCAGGACAGCTGACCCAAACTGGCCAAAGGGGTATTCCATACTGTGTGATGTCATGCCCAGTATATAAACTGGGGGGAGTGGGGGCCTGGGAGGGATCGCTGCTCGGGAACTGGCTGAGCATCAGTCAGCGAGTGGTGAGCAACTGCATTGTGCATCACTTGTTTTGTATATTTTAATTCTTTTATTATTATTATTATTATTTTCTTCCTTGTCTGTCCTATTAAACTGTCTTTATCTCAACCTACGTGTTTTACTTCTTTTTCCAATTCTCTCCCCCATCCTGCTGCGGGGGGAGGAGTGAGCGAGCGGCTGCGTGGTGCTTAGTTGCTGACTGGGGTTAAACCACGACAGACATCTTTTACCAAAGGCTCTCAAAGAAATTAAGCTGCATGGGCAAAGAGGCAGCTTCTCATGTGGACAAATAACACATGAAAAGAGAGAAGGCAAAGGACAGAAATGAACACTCACTTTTCATGGTGATGGGAGACAAAGAGCAGAGCCCCTCTGCTGGCATTATACAGCGTGCTCAGAAATGTTCTGGGAAGGGGCATGAACAAAAGTTGCAGAGATTACTGTCAACACAAAGGCAGGACGAGGGAAGACACCGTGAAGCTGAGTGACTGAGGAACAAAACAGCAGATGAACCTCGGTGTAGATAACCGCACTGTGACACACAAGGGGAAATGAGGGGGTCTCAGCTGGCTGTTACCCTTCCGGAGCAGTGTCGTGGGGCTGTAATAGATGCTTCCACAAAAACATCAGTGTGCTGCTTGGCAGCGGATCAAAAAGCAAGCAAAGTGTTAGGAATTACGAAGAAAGGGACAGGGAACAAAATAAAAAACCCCACCATGATTATGGCGCTGTGTAAAACTTTTCTTCCACTTTCCAAGCCTTGCACATGTTTCTTTGGCATGGCTGCCTTTAACATAAATGCATAGCAACGTGTGTGTTTAAAAAACATTGCAAAATCAAAGCTAGAAAGCCAATATCAGACAAACAAACAAAACCCACTGTACTAATAGAAGACAACAGTTTGCTTCACAGGCCTCTCCCCCACCTTCAGAAAGGCCAAGTGGAAAAGAAACAGCATAAGAGGGTAGCCGTGGCACTGCTGGAAACATACCAAGGAGGGATGAAGGTGAGTATGTAGAATTGTCTGATTATATTTTGACCCTTATTTGCACCTCTCTTCCTCTCTTTTATCCTCCTCGATCAAATCTATTAATAATGGTAAAGCAGTTGTTACAATGCCGCGCTAAAAATCATTAGTAAGCAGGAGACCGCATTGTGGCCAGGGTTGTAACACACAAAACGCTGGGCAAAAGAGATGTGACGGCAGACTGTTGACATGGTTTTCTATATGAGGCAACTGGGAGTACCTCAGAGATCAGGGTTATTTAAGATGTTCATTAATGACCCTGTACCAACGACGCAACCCATGTATCAACTCTGCTGGTGAAATCTGCTAACAAGGCAAGAGCTGGGAGTCGCTCTCGGTACAGAAGAGGACTAGGTTGTTACAGTGAACAGCTGTGTCCACTCCATTAATAAAAGCAGGTAAAAATATAATTAAAACCCATGTCTGCACGCTAAGGAACTAGTAGGAGTTTCAACTACAGATGGGACCTTATGAGTTAGACTGTCCGAGACAGACATGAGGGTCTGCGAAGGTCGCAGGGTGACCCAGCGGGGCACTGGAGTGTTGCAGCTGGAAAAGAAGCAAACGCAGGTGTAGGGTATGGCAAGTGCCTATGCAGGATTTCCAGTATCTTCTTTCCCAACCAAATCGCATCTGCGGCATCATTCGTGATTCGGGTCACCTGTGCTCAGGAAACGTGAAACATAAGCACATGCAGAAAGCTGTTGAGGACAAGATGGAGCGTGTCTTGTGGGAACTGGTTAGAAAGGGTCGTGTTTGTTAACCAAAGATGCACAGGGAGGGGGGTTTTTTTGGGGAGGGCTTTTGTCCTCCCTCTCCCACGGCATTCCCTGTCCGACCTGCTCAGGTACATGTGGAAAACTGAAGGTGAGGAGGAAGCAGGGCTGGATGCACTTACCAGCTCCTCCGCAAGGCATGGAGAGTGATTGCGGGAACTGGTGTTCAGCCAACGGGTCTGCCATACGCGTGATGGATGGTAACGCTTTTCACCACTGTAAGGCAGCAGCAAATATTTTTAAGCGTGGTGATCAATTTTGTCCTCTAGCATCTAATTGAACATCAGTAAATATGTTATTAAGATGCTTGACAGTGTGCTCTTTTGCAATCAAGGCCAAGATGTAGCCAGATACTCATTTTAATCTCTCCAGACACATTTCTAATGAATTTTTGCAGTGCCTAGAGGAAAGGTCCCTGGTCTGAAGTGGGACACCTGGATGATAAAAGCAAATTCTAATTAATAATATATTGTGTTTATGATGTCAGATTGTCATCTAAAGGCAGGGGTAAAACCTTGTAGTATAGGTCACTGCTAGAATCCTATTAATAAAATTGCTTACTTTAAATCACTCCCAAGGCATAAGGTAGACTGTTCCTGTGTTGGCAGTGCTTTCTCTTGAATATATTTAACTCCCTGTTTATGGTCTATCAAGAAACCACCCAATAC
The DNA here is from genome assembly GCF_000737465.1 of Haliaeetus leucocephalus. Classification (NCBI taxonomy): domain Eukaryota; kingdom Metazoa; phylum Chordata; class Aves; order Accipitriformes; family Accipitridae; genus Haliaeetus; species Haliaeetus leucocephalus. The sequence continues at coordinate 8,266,992 of NW_010972820.1, read as the reverse complement.
TGAGAAAAACTGTATTTTGAAATAACTCCATTGTATTGCAGTGTTTTTGATAGCATTCTGTCCTGTGAAGATATGGACGAACTTCCTTTCTACTTACCAGAAATATGGCACAAGGTCAAGGCTCTATAGCTATTGCAGAGCCCAACTGCAGAAGAAAGCTATACCTACTTAGGCTTAGTATACTGTCTCCTTGACTACTCAGTCCTCTATTTCTTTGAGTAATCAATCCATACTTCTACAATGGCAACTTTTTGATCTTCTGTTTTCTGCTGGGCAGGAGGAACATTTTTACTCCAGTTTTTTGGAGTAAAATTTACAAATTTTACTAAAAAAGTCTGGTGAGTTCTACCATATATGAAAGCCAATCACAGCAGCATATGCTACAGAAATGGATTTTAGTTCTCATTTAAATTCACATTTCTAATCAACCTAATTTTACTGCAAAAGCATTTTGTTTTCCTTTGACCCCTAGATTTTCTTATTCTTTTTGAACTATTGAAACAGGAAGGATGGAATCCTGGCCCCATTGCAGTGCTGGAAAATGTGCAGAGAACTACACTGAAATGAGGGCCCAAGGTGTTCAAAGCCCAAACGAAAACTGTTTGGGTAGTGTCGTTAGCTTTGAGCAGTCTTCTCAACATTTTAGTTCAGAAAACTACATAATCAATTTAGAAGAAAAAATAAAAATCCTTTTATCACCTTGTGCAGTGTAACCACAAAGGGTTTGAATAATAATAATAAAAAAAAAAGACTGAATTATGTATTTTAGTGGTCTGCCTTTTTTTTCAATTCTATACTTATTACCATTGTTACTTGATTCTTACATGTGTGAAAGCATACATATGTTTTAGTATGAGGGGGGTTATGGCATGGCTTCTGGAAAAAAAATAGGTTCAACAGTTTTGCAGACAATTATCTAATATTTCACAGACTCCAAATAGGTCCTGAATGGTAGACCTGAGTTAGAAGACATAAACATTGACTGCAATAAGGTGTTTATCAGGAAAGCCTGAAGCGACATATGAGGGACTGATTTCCAGTAAATCATTATTATCAAATATGAAGTAGATTTTCCATTTATTAATTACTACAGCCTTTGGACATTCATCCTTGACCTATAGACTATTTTACTTTTTTTTAGGAGACAGCAGAGTGTGAAACCTTTATTATTGTAATAACATGGCAAAAAATAAAAGGAATCGGTTAAGCAACTGCAACCAAAGTGGTAATACGACAAGTCTATTTGAGCAGCGGATACCCAGAAGAGCGCGCCTTCTGTGCCGTAAACCCAGGCAGAGCACAAATGCTCAAAAGCAGTTGTTGAACTGAAGCATATGGACCTCCTAAGAAACTGGGATTCCTGTGGTGCCTACCTGTGCCACGGTCCTTTTCCTTCCAGAGGTCTCTCGGAGAAGTTGCCCACTGTCACCCAGCAGGGCAGGACTCGTGTCCCCCGAGCCCCGTCCCACCGAGCAGGAGCAGACGGAGAGCCTGGCCCTTTTGGCCAGGTGAAGGTGGGTGAGTGCGACGCGACTTATCTTCAGACTGGGTGCGATGCAAGCTGCAAGCAAAATACTCACGATGTCCCCTTTCTGTCAGGGAGCTTAATGAAACTCCCACTGCCAACTGCAAAATCTGGAGGCCTGATTTGAAGGGTGCCACTCTTTAACCTTGGGGCATGGCCATAGAGATAAAAGCAGAGAGTGGCAGAGTACAGTAATCTTCAGGACGTGTGGCATCGTTATCCTCAGATGCTGCATAAGCCTGGTACAATAGCTCCTACCACATCTTGTTTGAACTTGAACTATACCTTCTTTAGGGCAGAGAAACGTTTTCAAAATTGCCTGAACATCATAGCATTTTTAAAGGTATAATTTTCAGCTCTTCCATTGACTGTTTTTTGGGCAAGTCAGTAGTTCACTTTCCCCTGATTTATTTGTCTGTATCATAGGGATAACTGTATTTGCCTGCTAGCGTGAAATGCTGGAGGCTTCTGCAATTTCTGTAGTTTCAGACTGCGGTTTATCTTGATGGGGAACAGTATCCTCAGATTACAAATATATTCATTTCCTTCCTGGAGCAGGAGGTTTTCAGGAAATAAAAGCCCATTCCTAATCAGGCAGGAAAATGAGGGCAGCATGGCATATCCAAAATGAGACAAAATATATGCAATTTTAATATAAGTTGCACATATAAGTGTGTTGACTTTGCTTTTGTGGCGACAAGGAAATATGAAAAATGATAATATTATTTGACTCAAATTATATAAAATTCTATTTTGTAGTAGAGTTAAACCAGCTCCACTGGGTATGGATAGCCAGGATTTAAGAAGAGGCCAAGGCCACCTAGAAGCAGGATTCATCTGCTGGGGGTCATTCAAAGACTATTCAGCTAAAACCTTTCCATTTCTAATGACCTTCTCTGAAACCAGTTCTCAGCTGGCACAGCCAGGCACTGGACTAACTTTGCCATCTTTCACACTCCCCCACACTTGCATGATTCCTGGATTGCCAAACCCAACCCATTGGTTAAATGTTTTTTAGGTGAATAGCCTAGCAGTAAGAATTGCCTCCCAGACTAACCACAGTCTGTTGGAAATCCCAACAGACACATCCTTGTTTGGAGCAATCATTCTCCTCTTAGTATTACTCTCAGTTTCATTTAAGTATTCATCCAAGTCTATAGCTACTGCTAAAAGCTGTTCGTACAGATCCGTTAACAAAAAATTTTGGATTCACCTCACCCATCTTTAAACATCCACGGCGCACACCTCTTCTTCTTTGAACTCCCCTTATATTTGTGAAAGAGAAGTAAGTACCAGGTCATCTCAGTTGGAACGAGGGATCTGAAGTATGTCGCGGGAGCTGTGCTCCAGAAAGGCCATTTTTTCCCATTGACTAAAGGGCGGCTGCATGATTTGTTGGGATCGCAAGTGTTTTGATGTGATGCATCACAGGAACAGGTTTTTTTTTCATGTGATGTTTAAATTCTGTCTCATTTGCACCCGTTCTTTCTCACTAATAACAGTGGAGCTGCACAAGCATACTTAAAGACAAGTTGTGGTCCATTATCTCAGTATGTTAATGAACTCTGATTTTTTTCTATATTTCATGCCAAAAAAGCTGGGTATGGGGAAGAATACAAAACTATCTTGTTCATCAGATTTGCCTTCTGCTCAGGGATACAAGGAGGCTTTCACTGGCTGCAGAACATATTTTATTCATTTCATAGATTTTGGTTTGCATGTGATACAAGTATTTGTTTTGCTGGATTTTCAAAACTTCTGGAGAAAAAAAAAGGAAATGTTTCCACCTTAATGTCTTTCCAGAAAACAAGCAAACAAACCGAAGAGCCAAGACCTCCAGCTCGGCGCCGCTCAGCTGACATCAGCCTCTTTGCACGAGGAGGGAGGGTAGCCTGGACCTGCTGTAGCTGTATCACTACAGATGAAAAACAAAAGCAAGATTTCCACCGACCAGGGTTTTTGTCTGAAAAGGACATCTGCTTTCTGTATGCATACTAGCACCACCTGAGCGATAGGGCAAGTTTTATTTCCTGGTGACACGTATGAAACACCCTCTAGGTGCAAGAAAACAGGGTAAGTTTGGAAGAAACAACAAGAAGAGGAAAGCAGGGAGTATTAACTACAAATGAATGGGGCAGTCCTTAGGAGGATAATTTTCTCCTTTTAAATCTGGTGCCCATATTAAAATTTCTCCCAGCAGCACGTGCATGACTGATACTTACTCAGCTGATAGCGCAAAGCAACAGTGACCCTGGCACCAATGCCGAGGCAATATTTACAAAAGGATGAACTATTTTCGAACAATGTCTCCAATGTACTAAGCACAAACAGGCTTTTCTTCAACATCAGGCATGCACGTTGTCTCGTTCCAACGATTTTGTTCATGTACAAATGTATTCATTGTGGACAATGCAAGGAAAATGTCATTCTCTATTTATATCCCAGTTTCCCTTTGTCCTCTTTACAGTATCTTGGGGCAGTGATGCAGAGCAGAGTCTTGCTCTAAACTCATGCTATTTTCCTCCCTGTCTTCCTCTGACGCTCTCGCAGTCGCAGAGCCGCAGAGAGTTAAAAGCAGCAGATTTTTTTTTTTTTTTTTTTTTGGGGCACAAAGATTGGTCTCTCTCCCTCCACCTCCCAACAGAGAAGATCTAAGTCCTGCCTCTTGCTCCATCACTCAGAGCACATAATGGTCTTGGCAGCGGAGGATGTGGTGGTAGCAGCGTTTTGAGCCATGTAAGTGGATGCACCTGGCACATCAGTGTGAATAGGCGATGTTAAGGCAATTCTCCCCCAGTAATGTATGAAACCATCCACTTCATGAACAGCCTTTCTGTGATAAAGGCTGCCTTTTTGTTGACTTGGATAAGTTCCCCAGTATGGTCAAAACAGAATAATGGAGGACTTTGAAAGAAGGGCCCTTGCACAGAAAATAATTAATCTAGCAGCGGAGGGGCAGGGAGAAAGATTTAGTGACACTTGAACACAAAAAACAAACCCCAAGTCTTAGGACTAAACTAAAAGCATGGGTGCAGACTCGCACTGTGTTTTCATTGTAGAAAAAATCATCTGTCCTGAAAGCATCATTCTTGGGCAGGTTGGCCACCTTTTTGGGTAGGAATTAGGAACATTATTTTAAGTGACATTTCAGGGAAACGCTATTTTGCCTTTCAAGTATCGTCTGATTTTTCTCCAGGGTGGCAATTTCCACTGCTCTCAAGTGTGGCATTCCACTCTGGTAAGCTTCAGTTTATTGGTAAACTGATAAGCATCATTTTAGTACATTTAAGCACATCCTAAAAAAATCAATTGATAAAACTCCTACTTCTACACTTAAAATCACTTTAAATTGGAAGCTCAACCTTAAGTGGAATTTGCCTTTAATAGTGTCCTGGTTTCAGCTGGGATATAGTTAACTGTCTTCCTAGTAGCTGGTACAGTGCTATGTTTTGAGTTCAGTATGTGAAGAATGTTGATAACACTGATGTTTTCAGTTGTTGCTCAGTAGTGTTTAGACTACAGTCAAGGATTTTTCAGCTTCTCATGCCCAGCCAGGGCACCTGACCCAAACTGGCCAACAGTGTATTCCATACCATGGGACGTCCCATCTAGTTTAGGAACTTGGAAGTGGGGGGCGGGGAATCGCCGCTCGGGGACTGGCTGGGGGTCGGTCGGCGGGGGGGGAGCAATTGCCCTGCGCATCATTTGTACATTCCAATCCTTTTATTACTACTGTTGTCATGTTATTAGTGTTATCATTATCATTATTAGTTTCTTCTTTTCTGTTCTGTTAAATCGTTCTTATCTCAACCCAGGAGTTTTACTTCTTTTCCTGATTTTCTCCCCCATCCCACTCGATGGGGGGGGAGTGAGTGAGCGGCTGCGTGGTGCTTAGTTGCTGGCTGGGGTTAAACCACGACAAATAGATTTCTGCAACTATGTGTATACAAAGGAAATATTCATACATGCCTCAGATGCAACAGTGAAATGACTATAACACATTCCACAAGTTCTAAGAAATAGAAAAATGCACATTTCTGAAGAAAGAACATGTGACTGTTTTCCAATGTGAGACTTCTGAGGCCTGTACGCCCACTTGAATGGATCTCCCAGTAAAGAACTTCCTTTATACCCAGGATTCACATCCAATTCACTGTCAAGCATCAAAACATTCACTGATCCTTATAGACTTTGTAAAAAATTCACTCTTTTTTCCCTAGATAAAATATCTCAATCAGGTTGAAGCAATTTTGTTCTCTGAAAGAAAAGTTTGAGACTTAATGAATATTACTAGATGAAAAATTTTTAACCATATAATGCATTTTAGATAAAGGTTATATATAACACCAAATAAATGAACTCTTCTTGTAATTCGTACTTCTAATAATGCATGATTTTATATGCTTTAGCACATAAAAGATTAGATAGCTTTAAAATTTGAGCAGTGAAACTTTTAGCACAGCATGAGATGAAGATAAGGAGTATTCAGTCACTGAAAACATCTTTCCTTCATCACTGTCTTTCTCATCCTTAAGGAATTTTAAAATTGCAATTGAGCAATTCTTAACTACTGGACAAAAATAACTTCTATTAGCTGGAAAACATTTTAAGATCTTTCAACTTTAGGGTATAGAGATAAACTGTCATGTGAGGGCATGCCTTATCGTTCCCATGAATTGAAGTTTGACAAAGGTTGGTAATTCTGACATTTGGAGAGATGATTAAACCCCCTGAATGACTGAAAGCTATGCATAACCCTCAAGATTAAATGAAGATTAAATGATCATCTATTGTGGATGTATGCAATATATATGATTTCAACAGTTAGCTGGCAGCAATCATTCATTCTTATTTTTCATTAAATTTTTAGAAAGTAGCATCTCCTAAAGTTAATATTGGCATCTCCAAATAAGGTTAGTATTGAAATTCAAATAATTTGGTTGTAATCTAGTTTTGGGGGTGGGGTTGGGTGGGGGTTTTTTTTCCCCCAAAAATGCCTAGCATTGCTTCTTTACCATATTGAAAACACTCAGACAAACAACTGATTAGTCCTCTTTCAGATAATGAAAAACCTTTGGAAGTTGTTTTAATACCATTTGAGTCTCTAGTGAACAGCGTGAAAAATATGCTCTTTTCAGCAAAGTTTTAGAAACTGTTTTCTCAATTTGTGAAGAGTTTCACTATATACGTGTCAATACAGAAGACCTTTTCTGTCAAAACGTGTCATTTTATCTAAGGGCAAGTCTTGGAAAATGCTGCTTAGCAAGTTCTTTTAATCAGATGATATATAACGAATGATTGCAGCTAACGGTATTTTATGCTTTTGTTGGTTCTGCAGCAACCAGTGTTACTGTTTTTTGTAATTTCCCATTTCTTAGCAACAAAAAAGTTTAACTTCTGTTGTTGGAAGCTATACTAGGATTATTTTCACAATCTGCTCAATTTGTCTGCTCTTACATCTGACAATCCACCATAAGCAACTGAGAAACATTTTCTGCATGAGCTACATTAAGCCTCATGGCAGTTATTGCTGTCTTGGCCGATCCATTCAAAACCGTTTCTCCACTTAATCCAAAAACCTAAAGCTCTTTTTTTCAGGCTGCGTATCTTGCCTTGTGGAAGGTGTGTTACCACTACAGTCATGGTCAGAATCCAGGTACAGATGCAACATGATCGATTAAAGTTACATAGACTCAACGTTAGGTTATAATCACTCTGATTATTCCCACTCTCTGCTGGGTCATACACCCCTGGAGACCATGCTAGACCTACAGGCAGTACTGAGCCTATTATAAAAGTGTGTGGTCATCATTTTTAGATACTAAAATTTTGCATATGAGATGATGCTAACTGCAGTTCTTCTAGTGTCACCACCTCTAGTCTAGGCACATATTTAAACTGTATCTTTTTACATTTTGGTGATAGTTCTGTTTGCAAAGAAATTTAGGGTTTGTTGAGTTTAAAGGTACCATATGGATGTAACGCCTGAAATAAGGAGAGGGTTTGGGAAATAAGAGAGATTTCAGCAGAGACGGCGGTTCAGCATCTGAGAAATCCTTCTGGGAGAGTGAATACATAGCACTTTTCAAAGTACTTGTGAGATCTTCGTTTTGCTCTGGACAGATTCAGTAATTTTCAGGCTATAGCATCAGTTTAGTGTCTGAACCAGTGCCTCGAACCCGGAACCCTGCCCGTTATTTGCACTTTGGGCAGGGCACACCTCCATGTAACACAAATACTCAGCACTTGAGAGACTCCTTTGCCATATGCACCCTGCAGCGGCCGTGGGCTGTAGACAGGTACTCGGTCCTCTCGCTGCCCTTCCAGTCCCGTGCGGGGCAGAGGAGCCCTCCTGACCTGGGTGGAAGCAGGCAGCCAGGACCGCAAACCCGGCCCCGCACACAGCCGCCCTATGGCTGTGCTGTCCCTGCCCGCGGCAGTTAAATTAATGGATGATCTTTATTTCCTGGCCTTCGCTGAATCGAAGACACATCCTACAGTTAGATGTTATTTGTATTTCCTTGCAGCCCTAGTAGTCTGCGTTATGCACGTCGGCCACTCCGACCTGTAAGTGTATTATAAAAGCTGGACATTGCGAGAAACAGGACATTAGAGCTCTTAAACAGGTGAAATATTTGATGCTGTGGAAGGGGTGCAAACCCCTGTAATACAAATTAAGTAGCTGTTTTTACTGGGGCAATGAAGTGCAAACATTTGTGATTTATTTCATAATTCAACTTGTATTTTATACTCCAAAGTTAGCAGATTACTTTAGGTAACCACAATGATTTTGCCCCAAAGAAATCTACTCTCTGAGCTGGCTGGCTCTACAGACAAATGCTGCACAACTGAATTCTCCATTCATAAACTGAAGGTTTTCTTCTGCAGCTGTAAGCACTAGAAGCGTTGTCTGGGATCTGTGGAAGAGGCTACATGACCCCAGCAAGGTCCATAGCTCAGTGGTCAAGGATTTGGGAAGCTCCTGACCAGGCTGGCTTTGCATGGGAGCTAGTTGTCTGCACACCACAGTCCCACCGCTCGACAAGTACTGCATCCTCTTGGGCTTTTATCACCCTGACACACATTCACAGACCTGGGCCAAACATTTCTTAGACACAGAGGGATTGAGAGATGGGGACAGGCACACCTCAGTCCTCAAACCATTTGGGAGTGTGCTCATGGGGCTGAACAGTAACATTGCACCCTGCTTCTAGTCCGGCAGAAGTTGAGTAGCATCACTGACCTTCTGCTCAAGTCTTCAGGTGAGCGCTCCCACTCTCTCCAGGCAAAACATTTTAAGAAGATGCTGGGTGAATTTCACTTACACCAGAGAAGCTAATAAAAAAAGAGTGGGGTTTAGTTTTCATTATGGTTTTAAGTGAAATTTTAAAGACCAGATAATTTTTAAGCAGTGATAAATAGCTAGAAGTGAGAATAAAATGCTGGTATGAATTTTGGCAGCTGGTAGTTTTCAGAAATTTGGCAGCCATCTTCAATATTACCACCTAGTATGGGTCTAAGGGAGTTAATGGACCTAACCTCTTTCACCATGACTGGGATATCCAAACATCTGAGAGAGAATCAAATGTCATCATGCTGATGACTTTTTTTTTCTCCTGTAGCCAATTGCTCTTCCTAATGAAGAGGAGGATTTGTTGATTAAATTGCTATTTATTTCAATGTATTCCTGGGAAATCAAGCCTCTAAGTCCATAACAGTGACAGGTCACTGCAAGGTGGCTTTCACGTACTCAAGCACTTCACACTTTCTAGGTTGGCTAGTCTTGATGTGTGTCCTTGTGCAAAAGCTTTTCTAGGACATTTTACTTCACTCCTGAGACAGTGGCATTAAATTTGATAGCAAAACTGCTTCCATCCTCTTTATATCAGTAAGTATATAAAGGTAGGTTAGAGCACATGGTTTTAATTTAGCCTTTAGTGGTTTTATTTGTCAGGGAAAAAAAACTTGTTGAGCACTAATCTTGAATTAGAAGCTGACCTCTGAATTAGTCAGCCTTTTTCTTGTAAATGCATTTTGTGGAGTATAAACATGAACCATCTATTTACATAATGTTAGTGACAGCCAGATGATTTCTTATGAGCATTAATGCTGGAAATCCCAAACACTCCTTCCTTACTGGAGAACGGTTTATAACTCCTGAGAATAATCTCTCCACAAAGTAACTGCAGACAGAAGAGGCGGATCATTTTCCAACCAAATTTAGGATTTCTCTAGTATTTCACTAAGAAACGCTCCTACAATTACTGGATAATTGTTGTAAGCTACTGTTAAATGAAATACCGGTCACCTCCCAGGGTGCATGTGGAAAGCTCTGGCTGTGCTGGTGGTGCAGCCTGCTCCTGTACCACGGTGGCTTTATCCACTGTGCTACAGGAGATGCCATGAAAGAGCAAAGAACAGTCTGAGTCCAGCTTGGCACTGGGGAGCCCTGGTGCCGACAACGTACTGGTAATGGGCCTGAGGAGTGTTGGTTGACAGCAGCCCCATGGTACACCTAAGTTTCTCCACCTCTCCCATTCCTGGTCTGCCGGGAAGCCAAGGGCAGTGAGGAGCAAGGGATTTCAGTCCTTCTGAAGCTGAGATCCTCCTTCAACCATGGGAGCCTCCAGCAGGTCTGCAGCCCACCTCTGCTTTCCCAGCTGGAGCGGCACTAGAAGGCGGTAGAGCAGACTGGTGGGCCCAGGACACGTGCTGCTGGCTCTGGTACATGTACACAAGCGCTGCATCCTAACCGAGCTTGCTGCTGTGTCTTAAAGGCTTTTAGCTTTTTTCTCACATCCAGGGAAAATGAAAGCCATGGAGTGCCACCGGGCTTTTGAAGTGCCTGTGTTTGGCCGTGAGTTTTGTTATTTTTAAGAATAAAATTTGATAAAATAGACATATTAAGTATGATGAAAAACAAATCTGAAAAAGATACAACGCAGTTGTGTGGAATATTCTGCAGGCTACAGGTTTTCAGAGGCAGAAAAGTAACTTGGTTCATTTTAGTTTATTTTTGCCCACTTTAAAGAGAGAGCATTTTGTGGATGTCATAGCTTTTTTATTTTATTGTTGAATAAACAGCAGAACATCCTTTCTTTTTTTGAAACCGTATTTTCAGAAGGTAATTGTTTTATTTATTATTGCAATAATAGTACATACCATAGCATAGCAATTCTACCTGCTCCGCATTTATTGGCATGTCCTGCCGTAATAAGTCTCTAAATTAAGATGGTATTTTTCATGCTTTCAGCAACAGCAGCAAAGTACTCTGCTCTTTGCTGTGTGTTGTTATTATTAGCTCCCCCATGATCGAATTCCAGCCTCGGGCACCGGTTGTGTGATGGGGCCGAGCTCTGATGGCAGGTTTCAGCCCTTGTTTTGTCTGGCTGCATTTGCCCTACCTAATTCACGATAGGAAGCACAAAGACTGGGCTGAACAGAAGGGAAGCGCACAGCCATTTTAGCTATCCTCAAATTACAGCTTACGACTTGTCCTCAAACTAGAGTAAAGTGGGTTCTGTTTAACATAAAGAGTGGGAAGAGTTTTACTCCAGGCAGAGATTTATCAGCCCCAGCACCATCTCCAGTAGGTGGGAATAAGAAACAAAGCATCTGAAGGCTTCTTAGACAACCAGCAGCAGACCACTTTCCACTGCCCAGCACTGCTTTGCTCGCTGGCATCCTCCATGGAGTACCACCGAGCCGTTTGTGCTGGAAGGCTTTTGGGGGGGCAGGCTGCAGGGGGGACGGAGGGTGTTCCTTTGTTCTTTGGTGTTGCCCAACACTCAGTTCAGAGCAACCCGGCTGCTGTCTTGGGCAGCGTGGAGCCTTTCCCGAAGGTTTGGCACAAATACTGTTACTCACCACTAATAAAATAAGGGAAACATCTTCCCCTCCCGTTGGGGGAAGGTGTTGGTGAGTCCCAGCTGAGGAAGTGATCCATTCCTCCTGACAAACGGCCAGAGTTGTCCACCAATATCCATGTAATGATTCCAGGGAGAGGACAGGAGCATCGACTCCTGCGGGTTTATCTCTTGCCTCTTCAACAAGGCTGGGGCTGACAACGCTTGTCCTTTCTCAGGCCTCCTTGTCTGGTGGTCTTCGCTGTGCAGCAGAAAGGTTGTCCTGTCAATAAACCAGCTCCCTCCAGGACCAGAAGCCAGACTGAGGGGTCACATGCATTCACTACGCTCATTTATATTCATTTTGCTCATTTTACTTATTGTGGTCAGATATGAAAGCAGTGTCACTTCAGAGGTGGAAAAAGCAATTCCTCCATCTCATTTTAGGATGGCTTTCTGGGAGTGTAGCCCTGTGAGGCTGAGGCATGTGTCCTTCTGTGGCAGGAGAAGATTTCTGATCTTCACTGAAGCCTGTAGAAGTTCCCTGGCCACCTTCTGAAAGCCCTGCTCCTGGGCTTGGATACACCTGGGAAGTAAAGTATTGCTGCCTATTTCTCTTCAGCATGCCACTCTTGAGCTATGCAAGGAGGCTTGCTGGTTGCATACTCCTCTTCTGCTAAAAGGGCTCCTTCCCCAAAGGAAAAGAGTTGAGTGGAAACTTTAATGTGATTAAAACATGGTCCTCTTGGAAAAAGCCTTTGCCTGGCCCATTGGGAACATTTCTGTTTCAGGATAGATTACAGATCACAGAAAAAACCCTTTTCTAGGTAGTTAATGATATAAACAAACATCAGGAAAAGTTCTTGTCCTTTGTCTGGCTTGCTTTGTGTCCAAAACTGAAGTGTTCTGCTTGCTCTGGTTTCCAGTGTTGAGATCTCTTGCACCAGCTATGTTCTTACGTGGGAGTTAAAAAGCGTTGGCAAGAATCCCTCAATCTCTCTCACCAGCACCATCATTAATAGAGCATCTTTGGTAGTGGATCAGTTTTTCTAAGCTAAGAAAGTGAGGCATCTTCTTTATGGCCCGCATGACGAGCAGGAGTGTGGCACAGTGGGGATCAGGTGAGCTGGAGCATCTGCTGCCACGTTTCTCTCTGCAGCTTCGGAGGGCAATAGCTCCTCCCAGAGATCTCCACAGCCAGCACACGGCTGCTTCTGGGCTGCCCTTCACTTGTATTTTGCTCCTTCAGGTTACAGACCTTTGAATTGTCTTCCCCCTCTGTGGTGGGCAACACTGACGGTAACTTATTTATGCTCCTGTTGTCTCTAGGATCCTCCAATTGGGCTCCTCCTGGTGTAGTTTTAACACGCCTACTGCCTGCCAAATTTTTTTTTTTCAATCCTAAAAGCCTTTCTGTTGCTAGGTGGAAATTTTTCTGCCTTTCAGATCTAAAGTGACTAATGGGATAAATTTCATAATACATCGGCAAGCATAGTACTTGTTATTGTCATATCTCAGTGCCCTTTAAATATTACCAAGCTGCAATGGAAGGATGGGGTAGTATGTATATTGTACATAATAAAGAAAGTAAAGGGAATTCTTTGTTCTTTGATAATCACATTTTATAAGGTTAAGAAGGTTTATTGCATTAGGGAGATGAGGTTAAAAAATGTTGGGGGTTTTTAACCAGTGTTTTTCAGGAGATGAACTAATGTCCAACAGCACCTGTTAGGTGTTGGGACTGGCATGGAATTTAGATGCCATAAACCTGATCCTGCTCTGATGCAGATCTCTCACGCTTCCATGTTCACAGCACATTTTCTCCCATCCCAGCTGGATAGCTGCTGGTTTTTCACCTCCTGCTGCTGCCTCCTCCAGTTCTGTATTAATAGACAAGACAAAATGTCAACCCCTAGGAAAGAAAATGAATGGAGAAGAAGTCATGTGGACAAAAAGGAGGAGTGGACACTGACGTTGGACAACAACTTGGGATAGCATTGGGTGTACATCAAGGAAAAAAGTGATGATGCCATTTAAATCAAGAAATGTAATTGCAATTTTTGTCCTTTAAGCTTCTGATAAAAAGTCTTTGTGCCGCTGACAGCCACTCGGTCACTGGATTCACCATCTCACAGGTGGGATAGTTCTAGTTCCTGAAAACCCGCAGCAGCCATGCTAAGAGAAACAGGCTTGGAAGATTCATAAGTGGCTTAACAAAATAAACTAATTCCACCTGTGCAGTTCATGGATTCTAGAATAAATCAGGCTTGCGTCCTTCTTGGCTATTCTGGGACTGTATGTGAGATATGGTGTGTTCCCTATGTTACTGCAAAAGAGAGAGTCCAGCTCTGCGCCGGGGAGCCCATCACGACCCATTCTGCCACGCTTCACCTGTTTTCATATTCTTAAATGCTCCATTGATTGATAATTTCAAGGCATACATGTGAGAAACTTGTATTACAGAGATTCCTCTGTAAAAGTTCATTTAAAACACCAGCCAATTTAAGTTAGATACAGTGCTATGGTTTTTGGTAATAAAGACATAAGGCTTTTGTTAGTATACTGAAGCTGTTACAGAATAAAGCTTAGTTATAATATGATCGGAGATACCTTGCTGGTTCTGTTACTTCTTCTTACACAGTATTTGTAAGTGAATTAGCAAAATGGTTTGTGAAGATTCCTCTTGAGCATTTGTTCACTCTTGTTAAAGAGATACCAAGAGGTCTCTCTGTAATTTTTAATCGTTCCCTAACCTTCCAGTTGAAGGTAACAGATTTATTTATTGTAACTGATAATAATGAAGTGATAAATGAACTCTGACCCAGATTTTGATTAAAAAAAAAAAGTGTTCAAATCTGGAAGAACTTTAGATTCAAATAAGACTAGAAAGAATTTACTAAAAATTGTGAAGTAAGAAAATTTGATTTTAGTATCATGGAATAGTTTGGGTTGGAAAAGACTTCTGGAGTTCATATGGTACAACCCCCTGCTCAGAGCTGAACCAGCTTCTATACTAGTTCAGGCTCCTCAATGCCTTGTTCAACTGAGTTTTGAATAGCTCAAAAAATGGACATTTTGTTTTTATGCATTCTCTCCTGATGTTTAAAACAAGGGTTGCCTGACAGCATAGGAATTTTGTTTTCAATGGCAAATTTTTGTTTTTCTTTGAAATTCCTTGACACATCTGAATAGCAAAGAGAAATAAAAAAAATCACCATAGAAATAAAAGCATAGAAAAGTCAAATCTCATCATTATTTTTAACAGACAAAAATGAAGTTATAATGACACTCTTAGCTGTGAAAAATACATTTCTAGGTATGAATTTGGATATATGAAAAAAACTTCTATGCTAGTCATTGGAAAAACTCAAACAAAAGTCCTTAAAATATATTAACTGTACTGAGTACTTTCACAGCTTTTTAATTTTTCACCTTATGCGCCCTTGGCAAAACAGAGTGCCTATCAATGGACTCATTATAATGACTCAAACCTGCATCAGCAAGAGGAGGACCACACAGAAGAAATGTTTCTTTTCTACGTGTTTTTAAAAGTTTTGACAAACCTATTAAAAAAAAAAAAAAACACATTGAAAATTATTGTTGAAATTTTGAGGGTTTTTATAAGAAACCAACCATCTCAGACGAGTCTTAAATGCTATTTCAAACAAAAGTATGTGGATCAGATTTTGCCAGCCCTTTTGTTTGTTTTTTATTCAAGTTCTACAACTGCTAATATAAACTTTTTTTTCTTTTTTAACTAAAAAATTTTCATTTTAGCCAAGTGCCCAGCTTCAACTCCAACACTGTATCAATGAAGTGATATTTAACAGCCAGCTTGCATGTTCTGGTCGAGGATGCAGTGGTCTGCAAGCATGGAGGTGTTATCCAGTGCTGTGGTCTTAAAACTCTCACTCTCACATTCTTTGTTCTGCTTTCATTCCCACCCTTGGCCATTATAACTCTCATCTTTTATGCTACAGAAAATATAAAGTAAATAACGTAAAGGAGAGTCTGCATTTTTGTCTGTACCAGGTTGTCTTGCCCACACACATTTGGAAGGATAAATAAGTAGAAAATGTTTCAACTGTCCAGGCTTCCCATCACATTTACATTTATAGTATTGCCAAAAACCTGCTAACTTGCATTTAACCTCTGAAAAACAAAATTATGCAGCTTGAACCACCTTTCCCAAGAACTTTTCTATACAATTCACCTCTTACAAACCCATCCTACCCAAAAAAAGCAAAGGAATAGATAGGTCTTGAACTGAAGACCAGTCCAGAACATTTTGAAGGCTAGAAAGAGAGAAACAAGGCATGGGACCAGCGCCATCCCATGTGAGAGCTGAAGCTCAGTGCTGGACCAAATCCATGACTGCTACGAGTTGTCCCAGCTCCACTGGCTGTTTAAGCCCGGCAGTTTCCACAGACTGAGAGTGCCAGCCATCAGCACTCTTGTTTGGGGGTTGCTAACCAAAATGCAGGCACTGGACCAAATCTTTCCAACGTATTCAGATGCACAGCTCGCTGTACGGTCAGAAAGGTCTGTGTGCCCACCTCCAGTGGCAGAAGCAACAAAACAGGTTTTGTGTGTGCGTTGTGTATGTGTATTGCATAATTCACAATCCAAATTTAATCCAAAATATTTGGACGGCGGCCTGCCCCACACTTGCTTGGTGGAGCTGGAGAGGCATGCCAAGAGCAGCACCAACAGCTGGGGAGCCCGGGATGGTCCGACTCCCAGGCTGGAGGCCCTGCACCTGCACAGAGGCACAATCCAGAGACTGTGCAAGTAAAAAGGAGCCTGCTTTTTTAAATCAGCTCCGGAGGCGGCTGAGGTTTGCCTCGGTGAAAGCAAAGCAGGGGATAGCTTTCAGCCCGTACGCCAGCTCCAGACCACCTCTCCTACCAAAGCTCTGCAGGTCGTTCATTTCTTGCAGCATTTTATTCCAGTGGCCGCCGGGAAGCATTTGGCAAGTCACTGCTGTTTTACGGGTGGGAGCTCACCTTAACCACACCTGACAGCAGCGAGGTAGGGACTCGCAGCGTTTTAATGTACAACTGTTAATGTTCGTTTGCCGTTCAGCGCTGCTTGCAACCCAAGGTTTCATTTTAGCTGGTGTAATACGCTTGCATCATTAACAACAATTACCAGTCATTGTTCCATTCAGATTTCTCTTGCTAATTAGATTCACTCCGACAATCTGTATGGCCCATAAACCTAACCCCAAAAGGAGTATCTTCCCACAGTGAACAGAATGGAATATGAATAATCAATTTAATAATTGCATTTGACTTAGCTTCTCAACACCAATGTGTTTATCAACAGGCTGCCAGAGTTCCCTGGTGGGAGAGTCCCGCTCTGCTCCCAGCTGCTCTCGTGAGAGGAGCGGGAGCCCTCCTGGCTGCTTTGCCAAACCTGCAAACGCCGTGTGGGTCTTACACAAGCTTTAAGAGCCTCCACTTCTAATTCTTGCAGTTTTGCACGGGCATCGAGCTCTTCTCTTTCTTATTTACTCTCCTCTCACACTCTACCTTTCCGTCTCACCCCTCTCTTTAGAAAGGCATCAGCGATGGAGACAGTATTAGCTCCTAGGGAAGCAAAAGAAATTCAGAAATGTAACCACGCAGTCCCTCCGTAAAGGGCACGGCCCTGCAGCCCAGGTTTGACAGCCCCGAGCACCTCTGCTCCCCTTGCTGACCTGAGTATTTGGGTGACAAACCTGGGCTGGAAGCCATTTCTTAGAAACTTGCTGGGCCTTATCTGACAGCCCCCAGCAACAGCTCCTCTCCAACAGCATCCCCAACAAAGGCGGCAATGCAGCTTCCAGACCCAGATTGCTCCATGTCTGACAGGCTTGAGGCATGGCCAGAGGGTCGGACTCTGTTCCTACCTGTTTGTTTAGGCTTCATCTGGGGGCTCCTGCAAAATCCCTTCTCCATAACACATGCAGAAAAACTTCTGGTAATTGCTAGGCAGAACAATACGTAGTTTATCGCTCTGGCTGCGAATTGTGCCGACAGGCCGTTGTTTTTATTCATTTTTCAGTTGCTTTTCCAAGCTTTGAGGAAAAATATTAAAACAAATGTAATTGCACGCAACTGCAAACGCTCCTCATGGCACGCCATCATTGGAGTCAGACCTCTGATGCCACGGCACAGCTTGAGCCCAGCTGCAGCGTGAGGTGCTGGTAGAAGGGCTGGTAACTCCCAGGACAGAGGGCGAAACGTTGCACCAGGGCTTCGTTTGCTGCCAAAGCACTGGCAGACACCACCAAGCTGGTCCAGCCTGGCCTTTCCTCCATCCTCTACCCTACCCCTGCCTATACCACTTGCCCAAGGGGTTGCTTTTGCCTCTAATCCAAAGAAAATAAATGTAAGTGCGCTAGCAGCCGGCAGCAATGGGGGCTGGCCTTAGGCTAGAGCAGCCCCGCGCAGGCAGCGTTTGGATACTTGAGCCCAAGACTGCAGGAGGGTGCCTGCTCCATCGGACTCCATCCCCATCACCACACGCATGTGCTCCAGGACCTTCCCGTGGCCTCCTGGGAGAGAGGGTCTCTGGTCCCCTCGTCACCCTTGCAGCTATTCTCTGCAGCTGCTCTGCTGTTAATGCATCTTTCCCAAAAGGAGGGGTGGGAAGGGAGGAGAGTCCATTTGGGCCATGTATGTTGGCACTAATATTTCCTCATCTCAACTGGAAATAGATGCAACATAAGGATCAAGCTGGCAGCACACAACTCTTCTATGACTATCTAATGCTGATTTTTCTTTTTCCTTAGTTATTTTCTCAACTGATTCACTCCCTGTTAATAGCAAATGCTGCCTCTGACACCAGTTTTCACCTGCATGACTCTTTGTCTTTTACTTGAATGTCATCCTGCTTTTATTACAGCTGTTCTCAAGGTGCCCCGCTCGTCCTGCCTGGCCTCCAAACCACCCCCGTGCCAGCAATGCGTCACGGCTTTGTGCAGTACATTTCATCAGCACGATGCTCACATGGGTCAGGACCATGCCATTAATGCAAAGATTAAAACAAAATTGGTCCCAAAACTCCTGTTTGAAGAACTCTCCCAGATAACTCCTCCTGGCCTGAGATCTCCACCCTCAGCACTCATTGTCTCCTCTTCTTACCAGCAATGGAATTCCTCTGATAATCTATTTTGTCTCCAGCAACATCACTTGTTTCACACTTGACATCATAGCAAATACATTAAAGTAGTCTAGATAAAGGAAATTTGGCAGATATCACCTGTCTGGAAAAATAATTGTTTTATCAAAGAGAACCATCAGGTTAGTCTGGCAGGATGTACCTTTAGTTGCATTTCATCCCATTTTTGATCTGCCTTTGCATTTTTAATTAACCTTCAAGGCATGTTCCAAAGCCCCACATACCACTGAGGTCAGAGTTACACAGATGATGGTTGGCTGGATTATTTTTTAACCCTGCACAGCCAAACATATTGTAATGGATATTCCACAGTCACAGGGTCCCTCACTGACTTGACAGATGTATAAAACCAGTTGCTATTAGATGTGCCACCTCACATGCTGGTCTTTCCAGAATTCCTGGACAGGCATGACCTGCCCTCCCCCCCCCAAGAGGAACGCAGCCTGTTCTTTGAGCTTTGCTTCTCCACAGTAGCAATTCCATTTCCATATCCCTATTCCCATTAACCAGTCAGCTTTTGCCTCTAGGATTTGTCTTCCTTAAACGAGAACAGAGGTAAAATACTCCTTTGATTTTAGGCCATGCCTAGATTATCTTTAATCTCATTTACTACACAGCAGCCTGACTCTGCTTTTCTTCCTCTCTTACATTGACATTTGAAGAAGTTTTTCCCATTTTTTTCTGGAATACTTTGCAAGTTTCAGCTCAGGTTTGCTTTTGACAGTTACGCTGGCATTTCTTGACCTCTAAATGACCAGGTCGTCTTTCTGCAGCCTGTGAACCCTTGTGTCTTCCCAACAGCCTTCCCGAGACTGCCCAGGACTAACCGGAGAACTGAGTGCCACGGAGAGGTGGAGCGAGCAGGCGGGGTGCAGGATCCTCACCTCCACGCCTCTGCCTGTGCCTCCTCTGCACCCAAGTATCCACCTTCTCCGCCTGGGCCAGCTTTGCTGAGGAACATCCCCCCGCTTCATCAGCTTGCCCATTGGCAAACTAAGTCTCGGATGCATACGTATTTCTCTTTATTCCCCCATTTGCTTCAAACAGTGAGAGCTACCCAGTTCAAAGCTCTGCTCTGTGACTAGATCCCTAGTAACTTAATTGCACATCAAAACAACACCACCTTGTACGAGTTCACCGATGAAGACATGTGTTGGTTGTCAAATCCAAGAATATCTGGGCCCTACCATTGCTAGCTTGAAGCACCATCGAGTAATGCAGTCTCCTCAGATTGCCAAAGCACTGAGTGAAGATATGAATAATTTCCAGAAGAGTTTTTATCTCAGCCAAAAACATGAGCAGCAGCTAAAGGAACAAAGACAACCCGTATTTCTGACCCTGCAGCTTTGCTCCTGCTGAGTTTCAGAGGCCACGTGTGACCATCAGAAGTGCGAAAGCTTCTCAGCAAAAGTTGCCAGAGACTTTTATGCTGGGAAGCATGTGGTTATCAGCCCAAGGTGTTCTAAGGCATGGCAGAAAATGCTGCTTGCTACCTGGAGGACAGAAGCAGGCCGAGTCCAAATGGTGTCGGAGAAGATTTTCCTTGACCGATCTCTCCAGATCAGAGCAGGTCTTTTTTCTCCTCATTCAGCTCCTTCTTTGCAATTTTGAGACAAAGTCACACATCAGAGGACTGAATTGTGATTTCAGGCCAAAGGAGCCACAGATGCACCCTGAAATATGAGGACTGAAGAAGCTGTGAAGTCAGTCCGTGTGCCATACAGCATGCCCTACAGGATGCTATAGGACAGCAGTCAAATAAAACGTGTAAGAGGTAATCATTGTGCTGAAACCTGGCCTTAGCAGAGAAACCTTAGCAGGGCCAGCTCCAAGTCTCTCATTCCGCGCTCAGCAGCCGGATGCGAAACAACAATTACATTGTGAAATGTCGTGGGTCTACTGGGGAGTGAAAAACACGTCAATATTGTCCTCTGGTTGCATCGAGTCATGATGATTTTGCTTCACTGCATGCCTGGATGAAACAAGAGAGAATATAAACAGAGACGGGGCCAGAGCTTGCCTGTACACCACTTTGATGTTCCTGCCTTTCCAGCGCACCCGTCGCAGCAGCGTCTCGGTGATAAGTCCATCTCTTTACAAAACAGGAAGACCGTGGGCTGGTTGGCTTCTCTGATGAGCTATAAATTACACGGGCTTTACCTGGCTCCCAGCCTGCACTGTACGCTAGGTAAGGTAGGCGCTAATGGAGGGTGCTGCGGTGGCCAGCGATAAGATAATTACTGTTATTGCATTAGGAGAGAATAGCTGAGACTTAAGACCTGGAGGGAAAAAGAGTCCCAGGAACTAGAGCACCGAAGGCATTGCTAGCTGCACGCACACAAAGGCGACCGACTTATAAATAATCTGACCTCTTTGTTCCAGTAAAATGGCACAAGAATTAAGACCCCGGTTTCAGGAAGAAACTTAAAATGCATGACTAAACTCGGCATAGCTGAGCAGACCTATTGACAAGCTGGGGGCCCGAAGGTATTTCTGTTTTGTGAGCCTTTGTGTTCACCTGGCAGAGCGGCTGCTGGAGGTGTCCCGCTGGCAGAGCTGCTCACCAGGGCCTGCGGGGGGGTGAGGTTAATTACTGCAGGTAAAGGAGTGAAAGCACCCTGCGAAATTTTGAGCGGGACTTGATACGAGTTCAGTGAAGTACTCTTTCTCTGCTAACTAAGTTACAGCTAAAGAAAGAAACCTCTGTTAACCTCAATTATCTGATAGTAGTTAGCAACTTGAAAACAAAAAGCCGACACATAAAGCGCAAATATTAGGTAAGGTGTTAGAACATAAGCCAAACAAATGTAGCCGAGAAATTTGCCAGTAAAACAAATCCAAAACAAAACAGAAAAAAGAAAAAAAGATGAGCCAGCAGCAGGGCAGGTCATCTCTAGGTTAGCTTCACCCTGCATGTGTATCGTCTCTCACTTTTGGGGAGAAAACCCACCCAAAAATGTGCTTGTTCAAATGAAAAGGCTTGTCATAAGGCTCTGAAGGTCCTTGGCAGCCTCCATAAAGTAAAGCTAGAGCTACTTGTGAAAAAAAATAAAGGCTTTGATGGCTGCCTGAGGTGCGGAGTAGCACCATCTACAAATATTTTTTTTCCTAGTTCTTGATCACAGAGACTTACAAAAATTATATCTGAAAATTATTTGTAAATATAAATAGATCATAAACCCTTCCTAGCCTTTGCTTTTTATCTTTGCAGTAGACAGAGCAAATAATAACTATTTACTTCGTGGTAGAGGTGGGGAGCAAACCTGGAGAGCGTGTGGGACTGACCCAGCATCGCCCACCCCACCACCAGCCCCTGGCCCTCCACGACCGAGATCCACAGCAGATACATCTGTCCCAGGGAGGACATACACAGGGTGGGCTTAAGAGCCATTTTGTTGCTGTGGGGACAAGTAACAGGATTTGGTAAACACCTCTGAGCTCAGTGGGGTGTCAGACTTGGTTGTGTGCTACTGGGTTAGCAGCTGGTTGGAAAAGCAATAATCCAGCAGCCTTTTTCCCAGGTGAGGAGGAAACAACAGGATGGGTGCAAAGTGATCTGCCAGAAAGTTTGCAGTGGCTGTTCGGGCAACTGCGGGAGGCCCAGCCACTCTCGTCTGGGCTGTGAACACCGGGAAAGCGAGGAGCTCTCCGGCGTGTACCCGTCCCTTTTGCCTGCACTGTTTTTCAGTGTATCCAGGGGCACTAAGGGTGAGTAGAGAGAAACGTTGTCCTCATATAACTACTTATCCCCATCCACAGCACCTTTCCGCTTCACCGGCCTTCCCCATGCCTCGCACGTGTACAGAGACCCTAAAGCAAGCACTTTAAAAAGACTGGAAGCATAATCCAAGTTTGCATGATAATTCTTCCTATGCAGCTTAGTCATTAGTTACCACGGGGCAATTAAGAACTAACAGGTCTGGCAGAGACAGCCGGTGTTTTCTGGTTGCTTTCTCCAAGCTTCCAGGACCATTTCGGCTGATGTCCGGGACGGCTCTCAGCCCCGTCACAGAGTATTATATGGCAGAAACTCTGCAGCCAAATATTCTGCAGTCACACATTGCGGGCGTCCTGTGTTTATACTGTTTCATGCTGGGAGCCACAATGTTAAAAGCCGTACAGTCCGCCTGCTTCTCATGCTCCCCCTGAGTGCATCGCCCTGGTGTCCCAAAGAGCCGTCAGGCTGCAGAAGAAGCCAAGAGGCAAATTTCATCTTTTTGTTCTGAGGTAGTGCAGCTCCTGGCACAGCTATTCCTGGTCCCTGACTCAGGGCACAACCATCTTCAAAATAAATAAAACGAAGGTGGAGAACATCTTTGGGCCCATATTTGACACTTGTATTCCAACACCAATTGACATTGTATAAACCATACGGATTGGTATGATAGTTATTTTGACTCATCTGTTTAACAATCATTTTATTTTAATCAATATTTATTTAACTTACCAGCTAGACAAAAGCTCCCTAATTTCTTAATCTGATTTAATTGATGTTCCCTGACAGAATGAAGCTAGACTGGATAAGACAGTACAAACTGTGCCGGTCTTCTTCATCTTTGGTTTGCATCTCTTTTAACAAGTCCTGTGACTGTCACAGAGCCAAGGCACATCTTATGTCTCACAGACGAACTGGGACTGTACGTGGCTGTATACCCTGGGACAAGAAGCCAAGAAACATGCCAAAACAATAAGTGTTGACATAGTAATTAGCATATTGATTCTCAATGCAAATTACCTCTGCATACATTGTGAAACACTTCACAGTTTCAGAGGACTTCAGAGGAGCCTGTATTTTCTTATAGGCACCACAACAATTAAATACATGTCTTCAGCTGTAATACTAAAATAAAATTCTGAGTGAAGGATCAGAGACACATGCACGTTGCACAGATAAAAATGTATGGGATACATCTACCTGATATTCCCCCACCACCAACATGCACCATAAATTAAATTCCTGAAGGAGCTTTCAGGCTATGCATATTTCAGGCCTTCTTAGAACTTTTTGCTTTTTCTTTGAAGGAAATGGTCTCTACCTTGTGTCACCTCAGCCTCGTGCCAAGGGAGAGAAGTGGCTGCAAGCTGAAGCGTTGAATCACAAAGTTTAATCTTAGCCCAGTACTCCACTTGTCTGGAAAGAAAAGTTCACTTTAGCAAAACCTAAAATAGACTGGCATTCAGAGGAACTAATTTTTCAAGCTCAGTCACAACAAGTGCAGGGGAAAAAATGAACTCTCACATTTACATAAAGTGTAGTCACATAGAAACTCTGATCCTGAAGTCAACACGTGGAAAAGCTTCAGTGAAGCAACACTGTAACTGGCTGCCCAGATTAGTTCATACTCAGCTCTCACTGCCAACATTTAAAGTCTTTGTGAAATGCTAAAGTGTAAAAGGTAGCACTGGCTCTCAAGTCCAAAGTCAACTGATGTTAGGAAAGGGTGCAATAATTTTATGACCGTTAACAACATTAACGACCCTGTGAGCCAAGACAAAAAGCTGCCAGCCCTCCTGCTGCAGAAAGCCCCAGAATCACCTCTGCAAGGAGGAAAAAAACCCTTCCTCCATAACCATACTGCAGTATTGTAAAAATTAGCCAACTACCTAAATTGCAGGCTGAGGGGGTAGAGCTGCCTGCAGTGCCGGAGGCAGATCCCTTCCAGAGACAAATCTGACACCGTGAAGCACCCACCAGGACACCTAGGTTTAAATGTAGATCTAGGTACACCGGAGCAGGTTGGTGAGTCCTACAAAAGCAAGCCGCTTCATCACAGTTAAATTTTAGGAACAAGACACTGTCCTCTAATGGAAGGCCCTGAGGTTCACCAGGAAGACTAGAGGTCATGCCTTTCCCCTTTCCTCCAGCAATGCCCTTTGTGTGCTCTTCATCTAGATGTTGCCACATGCTAATGCTACCATAGCCTCTTGATGAAAAACACCAGCTTGCAAGCATATTCGTGCTTCAGGTAAGGCTTCTGGAAGGGCTTGAAAAAGGTCATGGAAAGATCCAAAACCCCTCTGAAGAGCTCCGGGGAATAGGAGACAAGTGAAGAAATTTCATCTTCTGCAAAGGCACTCAGGTCAGCTGAGGAGTTGTTCAGGCTGGGTTTTCTACAGAAACAAGTTGTGTAAAGTCAGACTTTGAAGTCAGCTCCCTCTACAGAAGCTCTTGAAACCGTTGGCTGGTTTTGGTTCAGCATGGCAGGACACGAGGAACTCAGTGATCGCCCAGTTCCTGTGAGTTTTCCTGCAAACATTACCCTTTCCTGGTTTGCGTGGGGAGGCATGACCAGAGGGGTCATGGGTGCCAGCAGAGGACATGGAACCACATATATGTCCACTGGGTATTTGCTTCCCACGGCAGAGGAGCAATTGATTACAACCTGAATGATGGGCTACTCCTCCTCCAAGTCCAAATCCTGGCCTCTGAGCATGCACATCCAGAAATAAGGGGAGGTCCCCTCAGTCCCCAGGGGGTTGAGTGGCACCATTTGAAATGGCTTTCATTCTGGTCCAAGTGCAATGCAGCTCCTCCACTCTATGCCCCAACAAGTCCTGGCTGCTAACGAGACCTGCCAGCCTTGAAAGCTGCCCGTAATTGCAGGCTTTTTGCGCTCTGAGGGAAAGGGGAGGGACTGGGCAAAAAACCACCTCGGGTCTTTGAAACACAGAAAACGTGTCCAAGTCGGTTCAATAGCCTTTCACGGACTCAATAAAAGGTTAATCAAATCATCCACAATGAAAGCAAGCTTGGCATCCCTATCCCTGGGTTAGCAATAATGCAGAATCCTCATGCAGTTTCTTACAATTGATGCTATTATTTGGGAAAGGCCTCAAGCGCAGTCCTTAGGGCGGGGGGTCATAAAAAACCCACCCCAAGCCCAAAAGGCTGCATGGGCAGAATTGGGATACAAATTTGCACTTTTCCTGCCCGCGAACATAATTCACACAGTTAGCACTTTATCAGAGCTAATTTAACCCACTTTCTCATTTAAACTACAGGAAAGTGAGTTCAAGTAGGTTCCTTTAACATAAAGGACACTTTTTAACCCAACTTTGGCTCCGGTTCACCCCACCCCCACCCAATGCTATTAAATGGCTTGAAACGTGACACAAAAATACATGCCTTATCATATCGGTTGGCTTCTCTCACTATAGCAGCCCTTATCAACATTCAGCAGCCCTATTAATGCAGTCCCCTGCAATCAGCAAGAAAAAGTAGCACTCCACGGATCTCTGATCCGTCCCTTCCCGATATCATAGGCCATTTCTGAATACTGAATAAAGAGCACGAGGGGTTTTTTTATGCCAGCAGTTTGCTCCGTTCCATCTGGTCTGCATGCCTGTGGTCCGTAGCTCTCACGGCTCGGCCCATTGCAGACCCCTGAGCGGCCGATCTAGCCCGAAGCTCCCCTTCCCTGGGATGTGTCTGCAGGTGCTCCTGCCCTATGTCTAGCATGTATGTTTAGGGGAAGGTTTACCTGTATAAATATTACATGTATCGCACTGCTAAGTACAAACTGCTCCGAAGACATACCGTAGATTTGCCTTAATCCTATACTGCATTCTCGGGAGATGTGGTGGAATAATGTGCTGGCAAACCATTCCTCACGAACTGCCAGAATTTTTGAAGAAAAAACTTCAGAGACCCAAACCCACAGAGCCTAGTGCAAGGAGCAGGGCTTCAGGAGTCAAACTGTTCAGGAACTGGGGGCTGGACATCCTCACTGGGCACTAAATTTGACTTACAAACAAGAGAAACCCAGATCCCAGCAGCTATATCTCCATTCTTTTTTAGTCGAGTTATGTTTGCCATGTTTCAGTCCTCACTCCATATATTGACAATCCCTTTACTGACTGCTTCCCTTGGGTTATTTTCAGTTCAAGGGTTGCTGTACTTCATTTAAGATTCCCAAGAAATTACAAAATAATGTAAACAAGTGTTTTCACAACTGTTTGCATCTTCCTTTGTTCCCTCCTGAGGAACAGAGGAGGATGGGACCAGGGTGTCCTTGAGATATTACACTTGATCTTAGCCAACAGGCTGAGAAACAGGGTTGGCAAAAACAGACAGAGGAAGGATATTGCAAAACACCAGTGAAATCTTTTCCCTTGGGATTTTCAGTTTGGTCGGGCAGGCGAGGCTGGCAGGAGAGGCGGAGGGACGACCTCTCCACTTTTGCTCCACATGAAGGCAGGCTTGCGAGGAGGAAGCCTGTGTTCTGCAAATACCTCTTGGGCAGAGTTTACACCGGGCACGAGAGGTTACGGGTGGCTTCTGGGGCTCCCACAGCATCTCTGCAACGTCAGGGTACCCCCGGCACCTCCGCAGTGCTGGGCTGTCCATGGTGATGCTGCGATGCCGGGGTACCCACAGTATCCCTGCCGTGTCAGGGTGCCCAGCTGAGCTCAGGATCAAGCCCTGGGAGGCCCCACCACCGGTCCACGCCTGGGGGACTCCAGCCCAGAGAAGTCCCGCTGCCATTCCTCTGGTTACCCTGTCTCAGATGCACCCTCAGCACCCACCCCCTGCTTCTGCAGCCCCATCAATCATGGCCTGGGGGGACGAAAGGCAGGCAAGGAGGTGTCAGCAGGAGTCCCCAGGGGAAACCCGGAGGCTTCATGGCCCTCTTGCAGGGCGGACAGGTCAGGTAGGGAGACAAAATCTCTGCATACGACTTCTGTTGCAAGACAGAAACTGCAAGGCATGGTTGCTAGCTATGAAAAATTATCCAGGGAGAAGGTTTCTTTCTTACGAAATGCATCTCCTGATCATCCTGCAGAAATAATCCTTGCCCTCGCTAGCGCTGCCACCCCTCAGCTTTTCACTTCTTTCTTTGACTTTCTTACAAGCTTTTAGGAGTGTGTCCACACCAGGCTGCCCAGCAGTGTTACCCTTGCTGCCTTTCCTAAAATGCGCGTTTTCAATTAGAGGAAAAGAAACCCCCAAACCATACCCTACCTTCACAGTATTGATGCAAATGGTTTAGGTTTTATTGCGGCTTATCAGATATAATTTTGGCTAATATAGGGTCAGTTTTTATACTCACAGTGTTGGATTATTATTCTTTAATGTACTGTTTGGAGGTGTTATATAAAATGGTGAAATGTAGCAGATCTTCCTTTTAAGTATTTAATCCTCATGTGCACAAAAGCAAAGAAGTTCATACTTCCCTGACCATTTCATTTCTCTATTTCCAACATCATTCTGCAATGCCTGCAGAATTATTACAGATAAGAAAGAATCATTCCACGGTTAAATGAAAGTACATATGCTTTTTCTAGGAAAGGAGGAAAAAGCAGGTATTTTCATATTCCCTTTAAGAACTTTTACCAGTGCAGGAATGGGCTTAATTTGGACCAGTGAGTCAGAGCTCAAACACATATCTTGGCAAATCGATTCCCTTCTTTTAGGGTCTAGTTTGCATCAGGTTCAACATGAAAGCAATTTCTTAACATTAAACCTCCCACTTGGTACAACTGCAATTTGAAATGTGTAAATTGCTAAACAAGTTTGTGGGGAGACATTTATTTAGCTATTAATTTAGGTAATCATAGGGACTCAGTGCCCTTTATGCGAAACTATTCTGTTTCTTACCATCCAGTCACATTGTCATCATTGGGGCAATTAGCAGTGATAAAGAAAACTGGAAAAGAAAACTTGTTCAAAACCTTTGGCTTGGATATATACAAGACACCGTGTCTGTCACATGAGCATTCAGTCCACAAAAATACACACTTGCTTGTGGTGAGTATCATTTTCCTGGGGAAAAGGAACAAATGTCTCTAGCCGGTCAACTTATTAGGATTTTATTGTTGTTTTCAAGGTGCGATTTAGCTGTGACGGGGGAGCAGGCTCTTCAGGAGCCACACACACATCACGGATTACACAACTCACATAAAGCGCGATAGTGTCATTACCACACCTCTGTTTTTTTAAATACACTTCCTTCTGCTTTTAGGTTGGGTCCAGTTATTCATGGGGAGCACCTGGCTCTGTACAAGGAAGCGGTGAATCCCTCTCCTTCTCCAAAGCATGCAGCCAGCAAGGAAGGCCAAGTTTTACTCAGGGATTTCCCACCAGATCTTCAGATCAGATCTCTTATTTTCTCAGTAAAATGCAGTGCATCTTTTTTGCACATTCAACTGTGGAGGAAAGGCCTTGATCAAACCCGTGAAGCTAAACCACCTCCCTGAATGCCGCTAAGACACAGCAGCATAAAAATCAAAATTTAAAGGTACCATGGAGCAAGTAATCCCAGTTAATCCCAGCAGCCCCTGACAGTCCCTTATGGCACAGGGCAGGCAGGGACTAGCCACCTCCTGCGGTCACTGGCCATCTCAAGAGCCCGGGGACTTGCCCCGCAGCCAGGTACGGCGCCTCATCATCGGGGGGGCACAGCGGATGGGGCGCAGGGTCTGCGGTCCCACAGCGTGCCAGGAGTCCTCAGCGCCCCACCAGTCCAGCCAGGGGAGAAGCCGGCCGGAGGGAAGCTCAGGGCAGCCCTTTGCACCATGCTTGTTTGCTCTTGTTTTCTTCAGAGACCCTGAGCTGCCCACCCCTCAAAACACCAATACAAGCACAAGGGAGCAGGAAACTCATTTATTGCTGTTTGGAAGAAGCTGCTCTAGTTTGACTCATAGGTAAGAGCAGTTGTAGAGAAAACAGCAACGACAACAAGGAGAGACCCCTGACAGGTTTTTCTCCAAGTCCATGCTCTGGGCAGGGCAGGCAGATAGGATCTGCAGCACCATAAATCAACTTGCAGCAAAGGGAGAAGAGAAACGGATTGTGAAATGAACTGTAAAATAAACATCTAATGTAAACATTGAACACGCAGTGGTTCGTTTTTTCTGTCTGGGAGCCCAAGTCTGGTACAAGTTCCTGGCTGACTATGCCAGGACCCTGTTGGGGGGGTTACTGCTGGCCCCACGGCAAAGCAAGGAGGCAGCGGCCGCTCTTTGTCGGCAGGAGAGGAGGCTGATCCTGCCATGAGCATCCCTGCCATCCTCCTGCACAGCCCATTACACGCTGGCTCGAGTGCCTCAGCTTTGCCCCCAGTTGCCGGCTCCTCCTGACCCAGTGGGACGCCCTGCCAGCCACCAGTCTTGGTGGCCTGGCAGCAGTGATGGGGACACCCCAAATGGCTTCGGGCTGTGTCTTTCTCCAGGGCCTGGGTTTTCTGATAAGCAAGTTCTCACCCAAAGCTGCGTCTCCCTGCCATGCCTCCTGTGTATCTGCCCATGCCAGCCCTGCTGCTCACGGTCAGTGGGGCTTTGCTGCTTGCATATTCTCCTGGTCCAGCCTGTCCTCCCTGCTGGAATGGCCAACACGTGCCCTCGGCGGGGGAAGCTGGCCACCTCTGAAACAAACCTGACCCACTGCCGGAATGTCTGCATTTTCACCTGCATTTATACTTCTGGTCCTTCAGATTTGCAGGCATCCAGCCACGAGAGGGGTCGACAGATGCTGGAGCATGTGGTGTCCCAAGAGGAGCACTTTCTGCACTGGCTTTCATCAGGAAAAGGAAACCTATGGGGCAAGACATCTTCTCAGAGCTTTGAGTCTCACCAGGAACAGAGGAGAGCAACTTCTGTTTGTAGCTAGACGTGCCTGGAGAGCGAATTAGGACAACATGCAGCTTCTCTGGGGGCAAAGCAAGACGCTAGAGAGCAGAAGGAAACCAAATACCAGACTTTTAGCAGGCGGTTGTGCTACATCAATACCTCTCTGGGGTCCGGGGCACACCCTGGCTCATGCGTCAACACACCAGGACAACATTACTCAATACCTGTTACACTCAAACCGGGAGAAAAGCTAACAATTTGCTACTGTACATAGAGACATGTGCCTCAGGTAGGAAAGGGCAGAAGCCTCTGTGCTTTTTGTTTTGTTTTTAAAGCTGTTTTAACTCTTTAAGGCAAGCCATAGGAGCATGAGGTTAGAAGGGACCTCAGGAGATCATCCTCCTGCTCTGAGGCAGAGCCAAGGAAAATCTAGGCAAACATTTTGCTCCCAAAAACACCCTTAATGAAGAAAAGTCCCCACTTCTAGGAAATCTCTTAATTACCCTCATATCTAGGGGAACATAACCTACATTTGCTGCAGGTGAAACGCAGCTATGTCCTCTCCTTAGTGGGCAGGAAGGGGGTTTTGTTACTAATCGTCTATGTAAAGGGCAGTCTGTGTCCCCTCTCAACCTGTTCTAACATATAAAATCAGCCTTCTCCCATAGGTCCCCATTCTCGCTGACTCTACTCTGTCTCATTGCTCTTCTCCCAGCTGGCTCCAGCATCCAGGACCGCCCCCGTGCCACAACGCCATGGCAGGAGCTCAGACAGTTTCTAGCTCATTACTACCCACAGCACCTTTTTTCCAGTGCCGCTGTTTGTGCCCCACTTGGCCTACACATAGCCGATCTCTCCTTCCTCAGCGTGGTGCCGTGCGCCTTTGTCTACTGAATTTCATCCGGCTGCTTTTCCCTCCCAGTTCCTCGTGGTGACACGTGGTGGCACAACTCGTTCTGCATGAGGACCTTCCTGAGGGTGCGGGGCAGGTGTCCTCCAGCTGCTGGGCTGGCTGACGCACCAGCAGCCAGAGGCTGCTGCCAACTTTGGGGTCTCCAGGGCCCCACGGCCATGGGCATCCAGCCAAGGCTGGGTGCGGCAGGCGGCACGGAGACCAGGGGGACAAGTGGGGCACGAGATTAGGCTCACGGGAGGAGGACGGGACAGGTGGGAGGGCAGATAGCGTGGAGGTCCTGCTTTGGAGACGTGCATGCGAGAGCTGATAGTTGTTGAAGAGTCTCAGTGGGAAAACCAGCTTCTAGCTCCAAATTCCTCTTCTGTGGCCACCACCTGTGGTTCTGCCAGGAGGAGGGTGGAGGGGCTGAAAAATGACACTCAGCCAAAAAGTCTGTGGGACGCAACAGAGAAATCCCCAGGGGAAAGGGACTTTCAGCTGATCACCATTTCCCAACAGCAGAGTCTGTATCCCCTACCAAATAGGGTGGAGGGGCTGCTGCTGAAGATACTGATTTTAACTGGAGAAGTTATCCACCTCCCCTAACAGTTCACACTTTCACCTGTGCCTACAGTTTTATCATACTCTGAGTTTCGTACATTAATTTTGTGTGAAGAAGCCGAGCACGTGCAGTACTTGCTTTCTCTGGGAGCTGTGCTCTGAGCAAGGCTTAGCACGTGCCCAGGGTGCCCGGTGTTACAGGCCAGCGTTTGCTGATGACTGTCCCTGTGCGGGCTACGAGAGTCCCCAGGCTTTGTTTCAGGTACCCTTATCGGCTGTTGCAGCGCCTGTGCTGAACACAGACGTGCGCAGGGAGATGTAGGGGTCTGCACACTTCCTCTGGTGCGGCACAGACCCATGCTTGGATACATAAAATTTGGGAGTAAACTGCTTGAAGACAAACGGGGTACTTCAGCAATCTGGAGTAATTGAGATTTCAGGTAAGAAGGGTCAGAAGAATGCAATTCTGCTCTGTCCATTTCTGAATACATCTCCTTCATTCAGACCCTTATTCTCTTATATTCCAGGTGCCAAATTCAACCCACCTGTAACATTTTTAGTACAGCTTTGTCCTGAGACTCTTGGCATACAGGTGATGTCTGAGACAAGGCTAGACCAAAAAGAAATGTGTGGGGGCTTTGTGCGTGTGTGTGTGTACCGATATGTTAGACAAGTCACCTTTAGATGGTCTTTCCTCAACCATGAGCTCATCCAATCTTCCTGTATGATAAATTTGACCTTTAAGTTAGTCTTGAAATGCTGAACATGCGTCTAAAGAGGATTGTCAATTACACTGGAAAAGAAACAGATAAGCCTTTTGTTAGCTTATGGATGAGGTGATCAGCATAAAATGTTCAAATTCTGTTAACCTTCAAGAGGAGAAGCTAGCAGATTCTTGATTCACTGAAAGAGAGAGAAAATCAGAGGTTTTCAATTTTATTTTGCAGATTATGGCCCAGGGAAGTATTACAGGTCACGAGTGCCAGCACTGCGAGAGGGCAGGCACCATGGCCAACTCTATCTAGATGGTTGTTCTAGGCTGCGTCTAGGCTGTATGAAGCTACTTCACAACATCCATTTCTCACAGAAAGACTCAGCAGACCACGAACAAAGAGAGACACTTCTAAAAAGATCAAGGCATTCATTTTTTTCCCATTCCTTTGGCTGTAGCGGTTTGCTCTCAAGTGGTCTGCTTGTGTCCCTTTGAGGAGCCATACCTGGTAAGAGGTCCACAAACCATTTGTACTTACTCTCAGCTCTGCATCTCCTGACCTCAGCAGACCTTTGAATACAGCCACCAGTTCACACTGGCTGCGAACTTGCTATTCTGCATGAAGCAATGTTCCAGGTTTAGCCTATGTTAGAAAAAGGTGGCTGATGCAACTAGACCAGCGAACTGTGTCTTCAGACTCAGACGTAGCTTGACGCAAAAAAAAAAAAAAAAAAAGAATGCTTCTTACCAGTGTAGCTGGAATGGAGTGAGTTGTACTGGCAATGAGCTCTTGCCAGATAACTGTGTTACCTGGGCTTCTTGCTTGTATAAAAACATAATTAAAAATAAGTGTATCCACAACTGCCATTACTGATCCCACAAACATTTTAATAACTGGCCTTAGAAAAACAGAGAATGTAAAAAGTCAGAGAATGGGGAAAAAAAAAAAAAAGACTTCTCTTCAAAGAAAGGCTCTTGGGGATCGAAAGTTAGCAAGACCATCGCTGACAGCAATGGGAAACACTGGTGACTTCAGACATGGATCAAAGAATGATTGAAGTGGTTCAGGTGCCCCCATGGCAATGTATCATTCAAAGGGTAGCATTTTGTCAGGCATTGGAACAGGCTGCCCGGGGAAGTGGTTGAGTCACCATCCCTGGAGGTATTCAAAAAGCACATAGACAAGGCACTTGAGGACATGGTTTAGTGACCATGGTTGACGGTTGGACTCAATGATCTTAAAGGTCTTTTCCAACTTAAATGAGTCTATGATTTTATTAGGCCCTCTTCACGTGCCACCTTATTTGCCATTCCTGTAACCTCACATCTCTTAAGAATTTCTCTGCACACACAGAGAAGCCCACTCTGATGCATGGTCCATGAGATAGGTAAGGTGGGAGCCAACCCCCCACTCCTCACACATGCATTTGTGTGGGAAAACCAAACTGTGAGAGGTTGCCGCTAACAGCAACATCATGTCATCATCCCCAAGGCCCTTTCTCAAGAAGGGAACAAAGCTTTGGCGAGGTAAGGTGAAGAGATTGTGGAAAAGCAAAGATATTCAGGCAGGAGCTTTAAGAGCTGGAAATGTAGCGACAGAATCCCAGCCAAGTCCCCCAAGACCTAGCAATTCAGGGCATTTCTGCAGACAACTTGTCACCTTGATGTCCTCTAGTGAAAAGCAGAGTGAAATGAGCTCACCCTGAAGTGCAAGTTATGGATGAGATGAGATAGAGAAAGGGAAGAGAGGCTTTGTATTTGTATTACTCCAGGGTAACTCCCCACATAACCGCTCCTACTCTGTGGTAAGTTAGTTAGCACTGACCCTTTGGAGACAACAAGGTAGCCCACCTTACCTGGACTGCAGAGCAAACACAACTCGACTGCAAAGTGAAGACCCCCGCTACCTCCACGCCTGACCTTCCCCTGTGCTACCTTCTCCTTCCAGCTGTAGTCTTAGAAGCAGAAGCTTCAGAGCAGACACCTGAAGGTAGTTGCCTTCCTCAGGAAGAGACTTTGAGATCTCCTAGCTCTGAAAGCCACTATAATTTTATAACTGTGCTGGCACAGTAGAGTTTTGACTTAAATTGTGGCTTTTCCATAGGAGTCTGCTAGGCTGAGTGACAGTGCATAGCAAAAACTTCTGTATAAATGAGAGAGCATTGCCATAAATTTTGCTTAACAGATGCACACTGAGGTTGATACGCAGTTTGATATTGCAAGTATGACTCTCAAGAGAAGTGTGAATGACAATGGGTTTCATTTAATGAGTAAAAGGACTAAGTGGGGATTTTTTTTATTTTATGTCTTTTATGAATTGCTTTCTAAGCACTGACTTTTCTCCAGGACATTCATCCATGAACTAGTTAATGGTGTACAAGCCTGGATTGCTTTCATTAAGAGGAGCCTATAGAGATTTAAAATAAAGTGCTGGTGAAGTATGAATTTTCTACCGAAACAACAAATGCAACACGAAAGGCTGCCCAGGCACCAGGCCTGTCGTTCACAGCAGAGGCTTGGAAAAGCTCGACCTCACCCTCCTGGAGGGGAAGGTGTCAGGAGCAGCACCCTCCACCGCTCCCCAGGAAGGACCTCTGAGGTGGCTGCGTCAATGCAGTTTTCTCCATCTTTTGCTTTGGAGGTCAGAGGTAGAGTACACCCGTATTTCTTAATTAGCACTTTCTAACCGATGACGTCCTTTCCCAAGGTGGTTACAAACAGAAGAAGGATCCATTGTCCATGCAGCAGATGAAGCTTCAGGGAGGTCCCACGCGACACGTGAATACCAGAGCAGGGTGCTGGCACCCGCTGTGCTTCGCTTCCCCTGACGTCCTCCCCATCTGCCTGCCTTGGCACCTCGCTGCACCCGCCGCGGGCTCTTACAGGGCTTATAGTGGCCCCCAGGGCGTGAAACAGAGCCGAAACCTGACATCCACGTGGTGTCACGCGCCACGGGTGCTGGCAGCAGCCTCAACGCCCACCGGGGCGCGCGGAGCAGGACAGCGTGCACAGCCGGTCGGCACCGCCGCGTCCCTGACCCCCGGGGAAAGGCAGCGCTTGGGAATCGCCTTGTGCTTTGAATTTCAGCAAAACCGAAGTTTTAAGGTACCGCCCAAAAAGAGTGAAAATTGAGGGGGAGGGGATCTTGATCAGGATCGCATTTGTCTTGGAAAGATTTTTATGAGATGTCGTATATTTTTGCTGTTTTCCCCTCATTTCATCCACGTCATTCATAGGATATAGGTATTGTTAAACCTGCATGGCATAATGTAACAATAAAAGAATGTTAGAACAGTTACCCTCATTTAGGCCAATTGTTCCTACTGAATCAAGACATTTTATCTCATTTTCTAGATTAAATCAGTTCCTTGGTATGTCATCAAAGCATCAAACAATAAAAGCAGGAGACACTTTGTTCTAATAAGTAAATGTTGTGGCACATGCAAAACTACTGGTGTCATCAGTATGAAAAGAAAACCCAAGTGCAAAAATAAAAAATCCAAACCGAAGTTTCTGCATTTTGTCAGACAATTCCAAAGTTTCCTAAAGATTTAAACAGCAGTAAATGAAAAAAAAAAAAAAAGCTTAAATTTTTTTTTGTTCTAATGGAATTTCCTATGTTTTGTGTTTACATGATAAAAGTACCTTCATTTGAAAAAATTCCACAGGCAGAGCCAGTGGGAAAAAAGCTCTGTGGGCTGGGTCGGACAAACAGAGAAGCGATGAGACACTGCTGAAGTCACTGGCAGTGGGATGAATCTGTGCACCAGCGAGAGCGGTATCTACTCCATCTGGCTTGGGCTCCACTTCACCCAAGAAGCCCTCCTTTTGAATGGGGAGATACCCGTCACGATGACTCCACCAGAAAAAGAAGTAGCCTCCCAGATTTGCTTATCTCAATCTTCTTGAAAGCACCCCTAACTTCCTTGGCAGCAGTAGCCAAACAAGAGCTGTAAAATACTGTTTTCCCTGGTCTGGTCAAACTCGCAACTCAGCATATGCGGTGGGGAGCTCCCAAAATAGCTCTCGGTTGCCTCACCAGTCTCGGCAGCAGCTCGAAAAGCCTTTTGTCTTCTGGGACAACTTGGAGAAGTTTAAAATGTTTGGACTTATTTTGAAAGTATTCTGAAAGATAAGAATGATCTATTCCCAGGCCGGGTAAACTGAAGGTCACAGCTAAGGCATTGCACAACACCACCAAGTAGGTTCAGCACAAAACTCGCGCAGGATTTGATCAGGCCGTCATCGCTGCTGCTGCCCCTGCTTAAATTCAGGTCAAAGCTGAGGCCCTTCCACCTGGCACCTCGCCGGGCCAAACGCTGTCATCGTTTGTCCTAAATACCAGTGGGGCGATGCCAGCGAGGCGGAGGACACGGGTCCTTCCCCGCCAGAGCAACTGTCGGAGGAGCCTTCAGAAAAATCAAGCAAAACTGCTCCATTTCCGAGAAGCTGTAATTGCTGCAGGACAAGCGTGCTCTCACTCTGGGAAGGCTAACGCACGCTTCATCCTGGTCAAAGGCTATTTTCTGACTGGATCTTGTAATATTTCAGGCTATCTTTAGTTAGGACAAAGCCTGAACAGCTCTTGCTCTATTGAACAAGGGATATCCCTAAGCTGCTCTTTATACTGCAGTACTTCAGCGCAACGCCCCCATGGGCTTTGCGTGGACGACACAGCGGTCGTCGCCCCCCGGGAGTCATGGGAAACCCCTCCCTGCTGCACAAAAAGGCTCCTCTTTCTTGAAAATACCATTTGCTCTTGAAAAATGATTCCAAAAACCCATATACATCTGTGGCTTCCCGTCAGGGTGGGAGAAGTGTTTTTTGTCGACATGTCTCACGTTTCTGAGCACGCTCTCCTGTGCCGTGGCCAGAGCCCTTGGTGTAACTTTCTGCTGAGTCAGGCTGCTGGTTTTCTTATCCCAAATCCCGAACGGGTGGTTTCAAGTACTCCAGGCATTTTCAGAGGCAGTTTGAAACCCAGCCAAGCCCACGGCGGCTGGGGGGGGGTGTACTTTTCTCCTGACCGACTTGCAGTTGGGCTGGTTGTCTCCCAGGATGGGTGAGCTGGGCTGCAGCTGCAGGGTGCAGCTGCCATCCCAGGGGACAACCCTCCCGCTCCCCCCCAATAAAGTGAACGTTGTGATTTTTAGCAGCAGTAAATGATCCCATTGGGGGTTATTTGACTGCCAAAATTACGCTGGCTTGGCTGAAGGGCTGAAAGGCAGAGGGCCACATAAATAACGCATTTACAGACTCCAGTGGATGCAGGATCAGGCCCCCGCCCCAGCCCCAACCCCAACCCACCCACCAGCCGGTTTCACCCACTGCTCAGAAGTCACCCCTTCTCCAGGTCCTGCATTTAGATGTCTGTCCACAACACAACAGAACAGAGCGAAGGCAAATGTGCAATGTAGAGATCCATTATGCTTTATTTACATGCGTCACCATCTCTTTTACAAACTAGATTACAATTTAAAATGGAATACACAAGGCAATATCTACTAACACCAAGTGGAGTAAGCACTGCGTCTCTACTTTGTTTGGAAAGGGGCAGGTTTTGCTCCAAAACAAACTTCCTTCCAACCTCTGTGTAGTAAGGTAGTATATTCCTCCAGGGCAGCATCTTTTTTCTTTTTTTTAAATATAAAATCCTCAGTAAGACTGCAACATGAGAGTGTCTGCTTTCAAATGAAAGTACAAGATAGCCCAAATGAAAAGTATAAACTGTTCAGCTCTTCGGTATGTAAAGACGGCCATGCGCGATAAGGCTGTGGATTTAATATTCTTCCAATTTACATGGCTTGAAACAAAAACAGATAAAACAGTTTTACAGATACTGTATACATATTTTTTCCAATCATGCAACTTTTTTTAAAAAAAAGTTAAACATGTGAAGCCAAATGTACAATCCATTTTTTCCAACCCATAGTAACGAAATGTATCTGGTCCCCCTTCACATCTGTTGGCAATTCCTAAGGTATATTGTGTACTAGAAAACACTTACAGGACACCGATTGCCAAGCAATGACATAATTTTAGAGAAAAACATGACCTAAAAGGTAACTTTTTGAAGCGGTGGCACAAAAATTTCTGGAGTTAAGCAGTGGTCAACTACCCAATTATTCTCAAGAGAAAATCATTT
The DNA here is from genome assembly GCF_000737465.1 of Haliaeetus leucocephalus. Classification (NCBI taxonomy): domain Eukaryota; kingdom Metazoa; phylum Chordata; class Aves; order Accipitriformes; family Accipitridae; genus Haliaeetus; species Haliaeetus leucocephalus. The sequence continues at coordinate 8,228,574 of NW_010972820.1, read as the reverse complement.
TACAAAAATCATTAAATCAAGCCCCAAACCTGTGACTAGGAACTGCATAAATGTCACCTTTTTAGACCTTTTGTTTAGACCAAGTGTTTAAACGATAACTATGGAATTGTTCTGGACAATCATCTGTTTTACATGGTTTCAGAAGGAAAAATTCTAGGCATAAACATGCTCAAAGACTCAAAGGCCAAATTTTCAAAAGGTAGGTTCCCCAAATTAGCCATTCAAGTCTGTATTTTGACACCTAAATAAGCGGCCCTTTGAATTCAGCAAGATTTATGTAGCACCTCTGGAGAGGAGGGGATTTGCTGGGCACCTCAGCAGGTGCAGAGGGTGGTGTCCTTCCCCTGGGCCTGGGGGGACCTGGCACCTCTCCCTCCTTCGAGAAGCCACGAGGGCAGAGGAACTCGCCCCCTGTGACGAGCAGGAGCCCCCGACGTCCAGTGCCTGACACCAGGCACCTCCGTTTGAAAATTCTGGCCCCAAAAACGAGCAACAGAAACCAAACCAAACCGAAGAGGTTGGCCAAGTCCACCCCTTTCCAGCGAGTGCTAGGATGTTCTCCAAAGCAGGGGCCCAAGGTGTCCCAGCCACGCCAATGGAAATGCTTTCCTTGACATTGCCGAGAGGCAGTTAAGCCTTTCAGCTGCTAATGCTTTTATGTAAAAAACCAAAAAACCCTTCTCTGCCATTGACGGGCTGTCTCTAAATCAAGTGTTTTTTCTCCATTTTCTGAACCGAGCAGACCACAGCGTTCTCCCTCATTTCTGCCAGCAGGAGCTAGCTCTGTTGAACTCAGTGGGGCTAGGCTGCCGGAGCAGAGCAGAAGTTGCCCCCATTTGTTTTAAGCTAATGCGCCTTCCCTTGCCTTTCACAAGAACTGCAGCCGTACCAAGAAAAAATAAAAAAAAAAAGGATGGATTTCGGTCACCTTGGCCATACCGTCAAGTCAGGCCTTACCGGTGCTGTCTGTGACCTGGTCGGTGGTCTTCGGGCAGGCACCCTGGGTCTCACCAGAGGCTCACTCGGGCAGGGGCCAAACGCTGCGCCCCGGCACGGGGAGGCACCGAGCGGGCTCTGCCGGCAGCCGACACCGCGGGCAGGGGGACAAGCCCCGCCGCAGGGCAGCAGCCGCAGAGGAGCCTCGGGGAGAGGAGCACCGGAGGGAAGTCCTTCAGCTTACGCTCGCGTTGTGGGGTGTACTGGGAAGCTGAGAGCGAATGCTACGCGCTCGGAGGAGGCTGGTGATCAAGCTCTCAAGCAATTTTGGTAAAAGGTGCCTGCAGCTGGACTGCGATAAGCAAAGGGACCTCTAGCCCAGGTGACCACTGCCCCACGCGAGCGTCCTGGGTGGCTGGCTGCTGACAGAGATGGGCAATGAGCATCGGCTAACTCCGATAAATGTAACAAACTACTCCCCACGCTGACAAATAGACCATCTCGGTGTAAAAAGAAAAGAGAAGTTTTTTTAAAAGGCAAATGATAAACCCTTGGCTGCTTGGAAGAGTTGATACGCTACAGGGCTACGATAACCACAACTGCACAGAGTCTACACGGTCCTAACTGCGGGGAGAAACCCAGAGATGCATCTTTACGAGAGAACAGCGTGGGGGCTACGATACAAAAACAAAACTTCCATCACACTAGGAGCTGTTGTTTCACCAATGTCACCTCAGGGACCTGGAAAGTAAGGAGCGAGGAAGGGCCCACGAATGCTTGTGTGTGTCTCTGTGTGTGTGTGTGTGTGCGCACGCGCGCATGACTGTGCATGTGCGGTGGCACTGGGGAGAGGGAGTCACTCCACATTGCATGGGACACGGGTTGGTGGGAACTCATGCACTGAGACTTTGGGTTAAAATGCTAGTTTGTTTTCCTAACATCCATGCATAATGATCCGTTTCTGTACATAATAAAATATATTTATATATTTATATGCATAATGCTTTTATGCAAAGAAAAAAACTTCATATATCGCTTTGGAGAATTATGTATACACTGTCCTATTCAGAACCTCTTCATACCGAGTTCCTATGTACCATTGTTGTCTTCCCCTCTTTTTTTGTATCCCTCCCTCCCCAAAATACTAATAAAAAGTAATCAAACTTTCCAGATTATAGAGAGGACCTATACAGCACCATACCTTTTATTCATTATTATTATTAATTATTATTCATTTTACAAAAGAAAATCTTAGAAGCAAAATATATAAAACTGCCTTGTCTTTCAGTGTCATTTATCCTGTTACAATCTATGCTCCTATGAAAAGCCATTTGTATGATACTGTCGCCTTGCCGTTCCCTCTCCTGCTTCTTCTGCCACAACAGGTTATACACAATGAGAAGGAAAAAATAATCGAGGATATGTCCAAAACAACAACAAAAAAAGGATCACTGATGCAGTAACACACCCTGCAACGACCTGTGCCTCAACTCCCGGCGTTGCCACTGCAAGTCACCTGCCGATGCCCAGCCTCTACATTTAGCTCTTCTGCGAAGTGACGTATTTCCCTTAATTTTCGCTTTTTCAAACACATCTTTACAACTGGCTATGTTCAACTTGTCTGGCAGCTCCGCTTATAACTCCTCACCTGCTTGCTGCAGCTACCATAAGGCAGGAGGGGAGCCTGCTCTGGTGGGGAGCAAACGGGCTCCTGCCTCAGTGCACGTGCGGGCAACGGCACCCGCTGTCAGTCCATCCTCACGAGCCAAGAGGCAAACTCGCCGGCTTCCCTTGTTTTGCAATCAACCCTGGTTTGACGCTTATGGAAAACGGGGGGTGTACCATTAAATTTAAGGAAAGAGTAAGAAAGAAAGAAACAAACCAACCCAACAAACAAACAGACCACACACATCACCTCTCTCTGGAATTCAGCCGGTTGATCGGTGTAACAAACGCTGTATACTCAGAAAACCCTGACGTCTGAGCAGTGTTGGGTTATGATCATTTCCTGGCACGTGCACAGTACTTCAGATTTCCCAGGGAGAGAAAGCAAAAATGGTCAAAAATCTAAGGAAATCAACCTGGAGGTTGTAGGGGGAGGGTGCGCAGACAGGGAAAACCTCCAAAAAAGAAAGCCAACTTAAAACATCCCATAAACCATTAATATATTGAAACACCACATACTCATTGACAAGTAACTACTGTAAAGGCTACACAGTGCGTTCTTAACAGGATGGTGCTGAACATTGTCTCCACAGCAAGTGCTTGGCCATCCCAGAAAAGGAAGATTTTGCATACTTCAGAATTAGTTCAATTCCCCCCCCAAAAAAAGAGAAAAAAAAAAAGAGGAAAAAAAAAAAAAAGGAGGATCTTCACTCCGGTAAGGGGCCTATTAACAGTCTGCTTCGTTAGGAAAATAATGCAGGGTTCACAAAGGTCGTAAGCTGTAAACAGTATCACTGTCCACTTGCTGACAGCAGATTTGGCAAAGGGTTCTCTCTCTACATCTCGTGTCAGTTTGAGGGCCTGGAGAGGAAGAAGAAAAAGAAGACAAGACAGTGAGACTGCTGCACGTAGGAAAAAACCACAACAAAAAAGGCAACCAAGCAAACCTCCAAACCCAACAACAGCTTACTCTGACAAGTAATTTTGATTTGTTTGCACCCAGAAACTTCAAACTTACAGCAAGGAATAAGTTGCACTGTGACCCTGCCTGAAAATGTTTCCCCCTTCCCAAGGTTTGAGCGCGCTTCTTTGCTGGCTCCCAAGCAGGAAAGCAAAAACCCTCTCTCCAAAGAAAAACAATGGCCGAGTTGGATTTACAGAAATCCAGTGCATCATCTATTTGTTAAGGGTTATTTCCAGGTGAAGCACAGAAGGATCATCCATCTTTTCTCCATTTTCCATGATCACCCTTTCTCAGCATCACCAAAAGGCTGGACAAATCTTCCATCAGCGTCTGACATCGACCACCACCCTTGAAGGACAGTCAAAGGAGGCTGCTCAAGAGAAGCAGTAAGGAGCCACGAATTTTGGGTTGGACTTTGGAGTTCTCTGTTTTCCTGCTTGTACGACACACTGTCAACAGACAGGGTCCACCCGGCTTTAAAAACAGGGTTAGGGTCCAGCTTATTCTGTAGCCATGAAACTTCTCTGCAGAGGGACAGATGCTGGAAAGATGCCTTGGATGCAGCATGGAGATGAGTACAAATGGACATGGTATGTAGGTAGAACACTGAAAACAGATGAACATTTCAACTAAGGGGGCCAAGGGGCCAGGTTTTTAAAGGTACTCTGTGGCTTAAAAATACAGACAGGCACCAAGTAGGGTTTTGGGAAGTATGTACATTTAAACATTCCCATGAAATCCTTTTACAGAAAGCCCACTTGGCAGCCATCCGCATTGCTGGGCACGTAACTTCTGGCTTTGAAATGGCTTCTGAAAGCAGGGCTTAGTTCCCCACACTTCTTACAACCCATTGAGGATTTTCCTCAAGATGAATGGTCGGTGATTTTTCTATACAGTGCAAGAACAAGGGGACACTTGCTGAAACCAAAAAGCCATTTGAGGTGATTACAGGAATGTCCTTACTCTCAGAAGATCCTGGTATCAGGCACCCTCATGAAAAATGGTGGCTTTAGTGGGACTGCTGGATTAATTTGGACGAGCATCTCCTGCAAGGGGGATGACTCAAAGGCCGTCACGAGATGACTCTCCATCACTGCCCCTCTCCTTTCTAAGGTGCCAGGCACTGATCCTATGATAACATTTTATTAAAATGACCTATTCTGATAATGCTAAATGATTGATGGAAATTTAATCATTTTGTCTCATGGTTATTAGAGCAACAGCATGACAGCTGCTCCCTGTGCCATTAGGGGAGAACTTCATTCAGCACAGCTTAGGGAGCAGACAGATTGTGCGTTTCACCCAAACAAAATTTGGCTTTAGCCTTAATTATGTGGAGGGGTTTGGGGTAGACTGTTTTGTGAATAAAGGGATTTCCGACTGGATCAACATATTGATTCCTTCATTTTCAAAGGGCAAATTAACGCTAGCCGTTCGTTAATGTGACTGCGTGGCAAGGACTCCATTTGGTGAGTGTGTCCTGATGGCCATAACAAGGTCAGCAGAAGATACCCAGACAGCCCTGGGAGCCCCCAGTAAAACCTGGCTAGTGGCTTGTATGCAGCTCAAATGAGTGCATGCCCTTTTCTCTACTTCTCCTTAAAGCCTCTGCACCAGGGGGGGCTGGAAATGGGTGACTTCCCAAAGCACAACCTCATCCGAAGGCAAGGCTTGGGTCCCACGTGCCGCAGCCCAGCAAGCCAGCTCACTCTCATGCAGCTGCCAGTTATTCTGAGCATGGGCTTAACTTCAGCATGTGTGAGAAGTCTTGCTGACTTTGAATGGAGCTATTAATTAAAAGTAAACAAGCACAGAACTCCTGATGAAGTACCAGAGTAGTTTAACGTTTAAATTAAAAATGTATGTAAAATATTATACTATGAAACAAAGTGGTAAGAGAAAAAACTGGAGGATGGATGATGATGAGCATCATTTGTGGTAGTGGCACTGCCCGACATTTTTTCGTGAGGACACCCGTCCTTCAGACAGTGCCAATGTTTAGGAGACAGACGCAATGCTGAGGTGAAATCTGCTCATAGCAGAACCAAACCACGCTCCATTTTCACAGCTGTTTACATGGACTTTGCAAATGGATTAAAAAATGAAAAGAAGTAGATCAAAGTCTTAACCTGCCTGCCTTCAAATTACCCCATTAAAGTTTGTAATAGAACCACACACTCTCACTTTCTGTCTCACCACAAAAAGCCTCTGTTAGCCCTGAGTTAGCAGCCTGCTGCTTCATAGCAATGAAAACTGTATCAGGTGGGGAAGCAAGCACTCCAGTTACATCTCCATTTATCAGTGGTCTTGAACCACAACTCCCCAGTGTTCCCCTCTCCCTGCCCCCAAATCCAAATATCTCCAGCTGCATCCTGAGCCAACACAGGGTTTTCTCCCATTCCCAACGGCTGTGGGAAAAGCTTGTCCTCTGGAGCATCACCCTGAATTTGCAGAGGCAGATGGGGTTTCTCCTCTGGTGAGCCAGGACAATGCTGTCCTCTAAGGGCAACATGCAGCTCTCCAGGTAAAATACTCCAGTCGCCCCTTTATCCTTTTTCCTGGCCTTTAATTTTTGGGACCTGTTTTAGGGGATAAGAGCAGCAGAAATATGAGCACAGGGAGTGATGAAAAAATATGTAGAACAGAGGTCAAGGACGCCTACAAGAAAGGTGCAGTCTAGCAGGGCTAGTGGGTTAGAGCAGCATTCACTAACTTGCCACAGCAAAGGCATAGAAGCCCCTCTTATGTGTGGCATGGTTTCTTGTTTCTTAGGCTGGGGGGAACTTCCAAAAAGGGCACTACTAGAAAACATCACCTGGCTGTGCTCCTTAAGCCACTCCCTGGAAAATTCAGTTCTCCCTTGAAAAGCTCCTCTGTCAAACCTGAAGCCCATTTTCAATCATCGGGGAGTGGAAAGGAAGGAGGAATTTTAGACTTTCTCCCAAAGTTTCTTAGACTTCTTAAGACTTTCTTCTGAAGAAAGCGAAGGCTTTCTTTTGGAGTGCAGTCTTCACAACTGCATTGGTACCTGGGCTCTGTCACATACACATGCACACATGCACTGAAAGTAGAGGCAATTCCACCATGGCTGTTTTGACCCCCTGGGTACAGAAGGCTGGAACAAGATACATCTGCTGGACGTTAGAAGAATCTACAGTGCTATATCAAGCTATAACTTATGCAAGCATATATGCATGTGGTTGGTGAAAATAATGACTTTAAAACAGAAACAGAAAAAGCATTAAACGAGGGGTGAGGACGAACTCCTGCTTTGTCACGTCCCACAGACATTTTGAACCCTAGATGCTAAATCTGTTTATCCTATTTGGTGGAAGAGTGTAAACCAAAAAGCAAGGATTTCTGTATTTTCTAATTCTTCAGCTTGCAAGCAATTATGTGGCAGATGAGATGCCCCTTTCTTCTGTCCTTTTCTCTGCCCTCTCATCCTCTACCTGGCTACTGACCAGTTACAATTCTACCCTTGCTTTACTCTGTGGCTGAGCTGTTGCTTGCGATTTCCCTCCAGCAACAACATTTCCTCACTTCTGTCTCATATCGTACCACCACTTAACCGGATGGCTGTCTCCCAAGCCAGCTAGTGCACCATCAGAACAGCTCTGAAGGATCATCTGCCACCTGTTGCTTTCTCCCTTTGATTCCCAATGATGCCAATTACACACCACTGGAAATTTCTTCAGAATAGAAAGGTGATGCATCGATGCTCCCCAGAGCGAGCACAGATAACGTGTGTCGGTGGTAAGTTTATCAGTAAGCTAACATAACAATCAGCACATACAGTTTTCTGTTAAAAAAAAGTTATGTGCTCCTTTACCTAATTACGGTATGAGAAAGTGCACTACCAACACACAGCTCCTCTGTATGGCAGACTATCAAGGACCTCCTGATTTGGCTGGAAGGCTTGTTGAGTGGATCACATCTTGAAAAATATCACCACTTATCTGTAAAACAAATGTTTTCCCTGGGTACCACTCCGTAACGACTCCCCGGGGACAGGAAATCCCAATAACTACTTTTACTGTCCAGAGACTTGGGATGCAAATGTTTTGAAGAAAACTTGCGTCCTTTAGTGACAGATGTGCATTTGTTCTGGTGCCTCAGCCCCTTGATTTGTCATCGCCACCAGCAGTACAGCTTCTACTCCAAAATGGGGGTAAGCTCAAAAAGCAAGACTTGATTATGTGTGGTTACAAGTTAATATTCTGCCTGAGGTTTCACAGCTCAGGACTGAAGAATACACAGTATTTGTTTAGAAACAAGTAAGGAAGATAACTACTGTGGCCAATTCTTCTATAATGACAACACTGCAGCATGAGATTTTTTGTTCAAGCAGAATAAAAATTAGGAATCCCGATGCCATGGCAGGTATGCCACAGTGACACCCTAAAGGCTTAGCTGCACTAGGATGGCTCTGTGCTGAGAGACAATGCTGAGGTCAGGGTGCGAATCCCAAGGGGAAAAAAAAAGAGCTGGTAACTTAATGTGCCTTCTTTCCTGAACTTTCAGGCACGTTGCAACTTCACTTTTTCTCTTTTAGTTCTACTCATAAAAATAGATCTTTCCAGCTCAGAATCGGGGGCAGAGAGTGTGGGAGAAGGATGGAAAGAGGAAGAACTCCAGCACAGAACTAAGACTTATGGGAGCTAAAAAGTTGCTGTGCTGGTACTTGCTCAGGCACGTAAAGCATGAAAGTGACTCTTTTCCTTCCGTTACTGCTCTTACACTCCAAGAAACATTGCAAACCATAGCAGACGACCAAGTATTTTGGAAGTAAATGTAACTAAAGACAGCACATCATTCTATCACCCCGTGTCATCTCCCTGGGACGAAAGGCTTGCCCAGAACTGTAGTGAGGTACCACGACTATCGATACACATATTATTCTGATATCCCACTTGTCTACAGAATCATAGAAAAGTCCAGGCTGGATGGGACTCGGCATCATCTGGTCAAACCTTCTGTTGAAGGCAGGGCCTCAGGTTAGGTTATTCAGGGCCCTGTCAAGCCAAGTCTGGAATATTTCCAGCAAGGGAGAATCAACCACTTCTCTGGACAGTTCATTTTATCCTCAAAGGTGGATAAGGTCCCTTCCACCCATTTTACAGATGAAAAGGAGACACCCAGTGAGAAATTGGTCCACCCATGCTCACACACTTAAAAGGAAAAGTAGATCAGGATTTTCCTAATGTATCAGGACCTGATACTGAACAACCAAATTCACAGGAAATTTTGCATTTGCTTGCAAAGAGAAGCAGGCGCATGCAAACTCCACTACATGCATCACTGTGCACTGTGTTGTTGCCCATACAAGAAGACCATATGCTGACACACTTGTTTTTACACCTACAGGCATGTGAGTGTGCAGTTATGCTGGCTTTCCAGCACCAGCACTGCTGATACCCAATTGCTGTTGAGAACCATTACATCTGGCTGGGTTCAATCCTCTGCCCCGGGCAACAGAGGAGAGCTTAGATACAGGACATCATCTCTCCACAAGGTCTCCAGGCTTCTTACTTGACAAACTTATGGTAAATTTTATCCCCTGCCTTTTGTTCAGGGGCCTGAGGAGTGGGGTGGAAATCCTGCCAGTTATGGGTGACACTGCCATTAATTGAAAGACATCAGCCTGGGTGTTCAACACAGCACCTTTTAGGCAGGATGCTGCTAGACTAGAGGAAGAAGGCCAAAAATGCTTGCAAAATACATCTTCTGTTAGGGGTAAAGTACACCGGCAGGAATAACAGTGCTTTCTTTAGGCATTCAGGAGCACTGGGAAGGAGACCTCTACTGTGGATCAGAAAAGGATGGATAACTACTGCACCTGTGCAAGACCAGAGAAGGACTTTGCTTGCACTTTTGAATCTGAAGAACAAGAGACACTTTTTAGAGTAAAAGGTACCTGCGTGGCTGGAAATATCCTGAATTATGGGTTTATAGTGCTATGGAAATGTGCTAGGTACTCTTTATTCTGAATGTCCTTATAGAGAGTTTCTTTTTCTCTGCCAGGTACCAAGCCTATTTTAAAAACATCCTCCCTGCTATGGAGTCTTCACATTTTCCTCTGCAGCAAGTTGAAAATGACAGGCCAATAGTGCTTACACAGGTCACACAGAAAGATTGCCACCGTGTTGATATAAGGCAGGACATCCTCTATGATGACTTACAAGTGGTAGAAAAGACAAGAGAGGGAAGGTCCTTCCTCAAACCCAGATTTTCTCTGCATTTGTACAAAAACAAATTACCTATGAAAGCCAGGAGAAGCAGGCTGTATAAGGGAAAAACAATGGGCAAGATATTCAGCTCAGCTGTAAAAGTGCATAAACACAAGCCATTCTCCATGGCATCATCTGGGAAAAGTGGCTTTTTTCCTGGAGTAACGGCAGACAACCACAGCTACACAGCGGCCTCCGTTAGCTGAGCTGCGTCTCTGTCCGATTACCGCTCAGCAGATGTTCGCTCTGCCAGACTCCAACAACTGCCACCCTGTGCGGTAATCTGAGTGGAAAAGCTGATTAAATAGCGCCCGTAGAGTGGACCAGAGCTGAGCGTTCCCACCACCCAGCCGCTGGTACCCGATTTAATGGGGTCAGTGTCCCTATGCACCGTGTAGGACTCGATCAGGGATAGCGCTGATGGGAGCATCCTGCAGGAGACTCTCCACCAGTGGCACTGGCAGCCCGGGGGGGTTTGTTTGAGCATCCTTCCTTCATCCTCCCTCCCCAGGCCAGGAGAGAAAGGCCAGCTATTTACGTAGGGTACTACTCAAATATGTGCACTCTTGCTGCCTACGCTGTACCCATGCTCTTTGGCTGTCATCAACACAAGACTTAAACCTCTCTGGCTGTCAGTTCATCACCTTGGCTGAGCACTGAATTGCTATGAAAAAAGATCTTGACCTTTCCTCAGCTGCATGACGCTATGTTTCTAAAAAGAATCTCTTATTACGCACTTCTTCAAGAAAATACATTTTGGGGGAGGGGGAGCTACTTAAAAGTCTGGCTCAAAAGAAGGAAAGAAAAAAGAAAAAACACCTGTAACCATCCCAGCTATCAGGCAACAGCACATCTGGGGACCAACGCTGATCTGCAGCTCTAAACAATCATTGCGGCTCATTCACATGAGAAAGACGATTTGTGTAGACTCATTCTGTAATAAAACCTGCGTGCTGCCGATCCAGGGAGGAAAGCACTGGGGAGACCAGTTGATGTGGGCTGTTCTAAAAATATCAGTTTGTGCTGTCATCTGGTGAGAGTATGTCATCCTGTAATCTTGGCATCTGCAGGGACAGCAAGTTTCTGCCTAATTATTGCTGCTGAATCACATGACAAAGCATGAGGTACTAAAAAATGTATCTATATAAAACACCAACAGAAGAACACCCAAACCACAAGATCAGACCACTGTCCTGGCTTCAGCTGCTGTACGCTCACAACACAAGGCTGCGGAGGCAATCCTGGTTTTTACAGATCTTTTTCCTGGGTTAATAAAACCCCAAAACATAAACCCAGATTAAAAACCCACCAAAACCAAAAAGCCCTACTCCCAGAAGGAGCGAGCGATTCATTGCGTGTGTGTGTCAGCTCCTGCTGCCTTCACACAGCAAAAGCCACAGCATCCCTGCAAGCGTGGGACTGGCCCCTGTGTGCAACGGGCTTCAAGGGGCACCGTGGCCAGCGGGACTGCACGGGGGGCAGCCCCAGCGGGGTTCGCCTGGCTTTTCCTGCTCCCCCTCCCCAGTGGCCACAAGTGCCAAGTTTGCTCCCGTGCCGCTGGTGCCTGCCTGGGGAGTGAGGAGCCTGCTCGGGGCAGGCCCTCCTCGGAGTTAATGGCATCCCTGTTCCCAGCGAAATACGTTTTCTACATAGGTATTTTTGTTCAAAGACTAAACTTGGCATGCGTGATGTTTAGCTAGTCACAAAACCACCTTTCAAAACTTGGGCTGGCTGAAACAACACTTAAATGTTAGAAACGCGCCACCGCCTTAACCACTAACCTGTTAGAAATGGAGCAGAAGAATTTGCTGCTCCTGAATTTCCTTTAGCTTTTTTAAAGGCAGCCAGCCCCATCTTGGCTCCATGTAAGAAACCTGCCAGCTCTAGCCCTAGGACCTCATTTTTGAAAATCAGAGAGGAGGAAGTGCAACTATGGTCCTGAGGCTGTCAGCACCCTCAGGCAAGAGGTCCATCAATTCTGTTTCCACATTTCAGCTTTAATGAGCAGAAAACAAGGTTCTGGTAAAGAATAAAAATCATCTTCCTTGCGGTATATTGCCCAGAGCTCTCCGATTCCAAACTCCACCCAAATGGAGATCTTTTCACTATCTACTTCAACTTTTAAGATGGTGTTGTTGTGAATAGTAAGTCATCCTCAGACCTATGCATTCATCTTTGGTATGAATTTCACCCAGAAACAGGTTGAACACGAATTAACAAATTGGCAAGTAGTCCAAACTGATATGGACTAATGAAATACCAACAGTCATTTCATTACATTTCCTAGAATTTTGATTTATCAGAGATGTTAATCATCAAATTGTGTGAACATTACATGACATTACATGGCATAGCTTGTGCACTCTATGGCTACAGTAAGATGATCTGGGACTTATATGATGCTAGGGCAAAATGAGTGACTTTAACTGATCTGCGAAGTATTTCACCTGTAATTTTCAAACAAGCCAACGTGACTCCAGCACAGCTCTGTTACAGGCATCCTGCTAAATGGCACGTCAAAGTCTCTCTCAGGAGATGCAGCTAGATGAGTTTTTCAGACAGTGACACCAGCTCAAGAAGTTCCTGCCCTGCTTGCGCTGAGCCATCCTCCAGCCCCTGCCCAAGCCCTGTCAGCATCGCTGCCTGCGCAGTGCCGCTGTAAACTGAATCAGTGAAACAACTGAGGTAAAAACAACTTCTTGGATGGGTTTTGATGCTGGAGGAAATGTTTGCCCAAGCGGTAGTTGACCACCAGCTCCTGACCTTCCAAGCAGCAGTAAATGTCCCGAATAGTCTCCCCTGCCACTCTGCTTGGGACTACTCTTTGGTGAATGCCAAGTCCCTTGGGACTTGCTGGCTGAGAAGGACCAGGGAGCAAAGTGCAGAGTTGTGGGAACCCCAGGCAGAAAGAGAACCCACTAATTTAAAAATAAAAGGTATTCTAGAGACGGGTGAGGGAATAGTGACGTCCGTCTGTATTGATAAACAAGCTGAAAAACCAAGGTGATGATTATCTGAGTGGCAGGAGGGCACATCCAGTGCTCTTGGGAAGCAGGCAGAGACAGAGGAACAGAGGCCCCAGCCAGCTTAAGAGGGGAAAATTATGGCTGAGTGAGTAAAGCAAGAAAAAAGCATATTAATTTTCTCCTTTCCTTCTTGTAAGAGAAACAACACAAAACAAACCCAAATTCATTTATATGCCTCAATACGGACCCTCTGAAAGGCTGGGCATGGCCAACCTCACGGGCACAGGGCCAGTGCGGTGGGACCGGGCAAGGCTCTCTCCAGGGACCATGCACAGGCTTACGGGCAGCAAACGTGCACAGCCACTAAACCCGCAACAGTGGCATCTCCTGTACAGGTTTTTTACTTCCCCTATGAAGAAACTGTAGTTGATTTTCTTCCAAAGCAAACCCCCTCTATACCTAGAGTACGTATAAACTAAATACCTATGTATTTGGCTTCTTCCTTTTCTTCCCGAAAACTGACTCCAACGTTTCTCTTATTTTTCATAGAAAACACAGCACTCACTATTCCCAGGTATGCCAATAATCCATTGTAACTGCTTCTGCCTGCCTGCAAAACACACCTGGCCACCCTCGTGAAACGGATTTAGCATGAGCAAGTGCCAGGAGGTTCTGCTGAAAGCATTCCCCAGTCTTCAAGCCTGTAAAGATTCGTTACTGGGGTCACGAACACTGCTGAGAGAAGATTTTAATTCAGGGGTCCCTATTGCTACAGCCAAGTGGAGAAGTAACTGAGAAAGCAATTCAGGACGACTGCATCCGATGTCATGTGAGGTGCCCCTAACAAAATACGAGATGCTCACAGGGAGGCAAACTCTCAAACAGCGCTGCTTAACAGCCGAGGAAGGGTGCATGATGAACCAGCTCAGCAGAAATCATCTGCGCTTGCACCTGATACCAGAGGCACCCCGCAGCAGCCGGTCCGCTTGTCAGAGAGAGGGAAAGAGGCTTCCACAGATGACTGGACAGTAATCCGCCGAGGAGAACTGTCTCGTTAATAAATCTGTCCTCTGCAATGAGACTCCGCTCACACAGATGTGTCAGTTCCTCTATTCGGAGGGAGCAGCCTGAAAAAGATCACAGCAGCTACGCTTTCCGTGAATGGCAGAGGCCAGGGCGAAGAGGCATCGGCGAGCGTCGGTGAGGTGGTGGCGTGGCGTGCTGCCTCGGCAGGTCTGCCCACGGGCGGCTTCTGCCCGTACGAAGGAAACCACGCTACAAAAGCAGGAGGCTGCCCTGTCTGCCTGTGTCAAGCAAAGTTGTCAACAGCACCTGGTTTTTAGGCCCCATTTGGCAGATTGTACTGTTGGACGTTCCACTGCCATGAAGTTCTTACAGCCTTTTGGTTTTACCTCATGCTAAAAGGGTTTTTAAATCCAAACAGCTCATGCACCTGGAGGAAGACAGAACTGGTCAGCAAGCGTGACCTTCTGCAAGTTTTCACTTCCTGGTTCATGAGTCAATTCTTTTTTTTTCCTCCCCTTTCCTTTCTTAAATTCTCCAGCACCGGAACTGAAGGAAAACCAGAATTCAGCTGTGGCCCTGGGCTTACCAAGCCGCCATCTTGTGCAGGGTCAGCAGGACATGGTGTCCTCTACAGCCCACCTCCGCGGCCCGTCTCCAGGCCCTCCACTGCAACGCTCTCGCTTTGGGCGAGAAGATGTGAAAGAACCTGAGGAAATCCTCCCACCAACAGAGACAGTGCCTCCACCGGAGCGAGGCATCTTTGCAGAACAACTGAAGGGAGGACTCCTGTGCAGTCTTGTTCTCCCTCAGAGGCAGCAGACCACAGCACGCGTCTCCTGCGGTACTCCATACACACAGGGAGACATGCAGGAGGTTCACCACTACTGCTCACCTACCGCAAAGCTTCCCCTTGAACATCTAACTGTGAAACAGAGAAGGAAAACTCAATTAAAGATGAAAGGGGCAAATTATGCACCGTAAAGTCAAACGACATCAACTCCTCCTTTCCATCCTTCATCTAGAAAATTCAAGAAAGTTGGAAGTAAGCTGCAAACTGAACAAAAGCCTTGTTTAACCTCACCACTGGGATACTCCACGTACTACTCTGAAGTTAATAGAACACTTTCAATAATTTATAGCTAACCTTTTATCCTACTATATTTTGAAATCTACTCCCTTATACTAATAAATAAACAAAGGAGAAAGGGCACTTTGTGTGGCACCTACCATATGAGTCAGTGAATATGTATGTGTGAGCAGGCACAGGTATGGGCAGGAGCCTGCAGAATCACAAAAGGATGACAGAAACAATGTTTACAAGTTCAAATGCCCCCAGCTGTGGAAAAGAAGCAATGGAAAAACCCACATCAATCTGTAAAAAATTAATCTGAAGAGGCTAAAATTTGAAAAGCACCTATGTCAGAACCCAAACCTACAGATATTCTCTTGGTGGAGTCCAAAAGAAAATGATACGCACCCCAGTCCTGGAGGAGACCAACAATTTTTACATATTTAAAACATTAAATCCAGGATGTTCCTGGGACCAGGATCCCACCTTTGCTATTTAAATATATAATTCCTCCATTTGCTGCATTTTCTTTGCCAAGAAATACAATTTAAAAAAAACCCAAACAACTTCTCTAGCATTGCTGTACCACAGCAGCAGTGCAACTCTAATTCAGTCCAGATCTGTCCCACCCGATCCTCAGCGCATGCACTGATCTTGCAAAGACACTCTTCCTCCTCCCCTGCAGTAACATCGCTCCAGTGACTGCAAAGCCCCTTGCCCCATCCCTATGTAACACAGTTTGGCTAGATGCGGCATCGGCTTCAGAGAAGAATCCATCTGTTGCGACTTCAAAGACGACGAGTTGGAGCTCTGTGATTCCTAAAACCCACAAATATTCCACCTTGGTTTGCCTGATTTGTCATTAACGTTTCTCATGCCTAAATTAAGAAGGACACAAAGCATCAGATGCGGGCTGACAGTGTTGCAGCTGAACAGCTTTTATAGCTTAGCCTCGTTTCCCTCCACACCTCCAAATGTTTCTTGGTTGTGCCTGCTGCATACCAACACATGGCAAGCCATCGCAAGCCAAATTAATATTATTAGTGTGCGCTAACTATTATGGGTTTGGTGCAAACTCCAATAAAACTAAGGAACCAATTATTTTACCACATCTATGGGGCACTGACCTGTTTGCCCATTTTCCCTGTTCTCAAAGATCCTTCAGCCTGGTACCCAACTCTGTGATGAAGCCTGTTTAGCACCAGTGAAGTTCCCCACATTCAGACTGACAACGTTCTGAGCTGAGATGAGGGAATCAAAGTTAAAATCCAGCCCATCTGCATCCATGAGTTCACTGCGGATAATGGACTCCATGTCACACTCCAGGCTCCCATTGAAAATATCCAAGTCCAAGTCACTTGGGAATTTCTCGTGTCCCATGACTGGGAGGTTCACGCTAGAGGAGTACAAAGAGGAGCCTGAGAGCGGGTCAGAAAGTGTTTGCATAGACTGATTGACAGGTGACTGCTGATGTTTGGTGGATCCCAAG
The DNA here is from genome assembly GCF_000737465.1 of Haliaeetus leucocephalus. Classification (NCBI taxonomy): domain Eukaryota; kingdom Metazoa; phylum Chordata; class Aves; order Accipitriformes; family Accipitridae; genus Haliaeetus; species Haliaeetus leucocephalus. The sequence goes on along the minus strand of NW_010972820.1, from coordinate 8,212,229 downwards.
CTGTTTGAGTCACTCAAGCCTATGTTACTGATGGAATTGGACAAGGCACGGCTGCCACTAAGAGAGGAGTTGTGGGACTGGTGCTGGTGATGGGGCAGGCTCTGATTGACCAGACTGCCCTGGCTGGACTGCGCGGCAAACGACATCATGGGGTCGTTGCGGAGCATTATATTCCTGCGGGAATTCTGGGCAGACACAGCTGTGCTGGCTTGTGACATGAGTGGGTCAGACTGTGTCATCATGACATCGCTGTGACTAAGTGCATCAGAGGCGAGGAGATCCTGCAGCGTCTGGTTGTTGTAATGAGAAATGGAAGAGAAGGTGGCCTGCTTGTTCTCCTGAATGGTCTGCATGGGTGACTGGCGGAGGGAATTCAGGGACGATGGCCCAAACACGGCGTTGTTGAAACTACTTGACGGGGAACCCAGCCCTGAACCTTTGGAACCATAAGGAAAACTGGAGCTTCTCTGCATTATCCCTCCTGTGGGTGACTGCTGGGAGGGAGGGAGTGTTATATTGTCCAAGAGATCATCCATGAGGTTATCTGTCAGTCCATCATTCAAATTCATTGTCCCAGCCATATCAGTCAACCTAGGCAACTCCACAGTACATGGTTTGTTTACTGATGGGGACAAGCTCGATGGACTACTGTACAGCATGGGAGAAAGCGGAGCATCATCGTCTTGAACATCATCCAGTTCGGTGCTCGCCAAGATCGGTGACAAGCGGCCACTTATCGTACTGGCATTTGAATTTGTACGGGAGCGAAAATCCGTCCATGCATCCAGCTCGTCGCTGCTGCGGGAGGTGGGACTCCCTGGCCACTTGGAGAGCTGAGAAGGGCTGTCCTCGCTCGTCTCCTGGGCAGTCTGCAGGGCTGCCTTTTTCTTAGCCGCCCGCCCTCTGCTCTTTGTGTACTTGTTGCTGTTGTCCATTGACACAGCACGTCTCCGGGGCGCCTTGCCACCTTTTCCACCATCTGGATTGATCATCCACCAAGAGCTTTTCCCGGTGCCTTCATTCTGCACCCTGACGAATCGACTGTGGAGTGACAAGTTGTGCCGGATTGAATTCTGCAGGAAAAGAACAAAAGAAAACGTCAAGACCAGCACGCCACTTCTTTTACTATCCAAATCTTAATCATTAAACCAACATCACATGAAAAGAGCAACATGAATAAAAGCATTGGACCCTCCTGGACATCACCATGGCTTTCTCGGATGGTGGATACAGGAGGGCTGGAGCATGCTGCTGTAAAACAAGCCCCGTGCTTGCACTAGTGGTGCATTCCTGCTGCCCATCCCTACACCCCCAAAAGCTGCATTCTAAGGAAAGGAGTGTGACACAGCCCTACTCCTGCTAGCAAGGAGCTAGACGTTTCTCCCTTACTTTTGACTCAGGACAAACCTCTATACTACCAGCAATCTTGCCATCGGTTCCTTGAAATAAAATCTGCAAAGGCACTGCAAAAATCTGACTGGAGGGGTAGTCACACTCATTGCAGCCTCTGCAAATGTCTTTTTAATTCTTCATGTGCATGTGTATTGTGTATTGGTTATAATAACTCTTGAGAAAACTGCAAGTGCTGTTGCTCCTCTCCCACAGGCACTCTGTGCATGACTAAGCTGTACTTTCTTGATTAGAGGCACCAGAATTACACCTGTACTGCAATAGCTGGCCAGCTGTCCCCTTGCTATAGTATCCTCACAGCCTTCAAAACATGATGTGACACAGTGCATGACAATATCCCTGTCCCTGTAAGCTGCTAGATAGAGAGTTGTGTAAAGCTGCTGTACACAGTCAGATACCCTGTGCCATACAGGATGATACAAAATACAGTACTTTCAGGGGAGCCCATGCACTGCCTGCTTTTGCATATTACCTGCTTGCACTAGTCAGCAATGTCTACTGTCCAAAAACCACGTTGGCTCAAACCGATGATAATCATCTCAGAGTGAGAAAGAGGCCAAGAAAACCAGCCCACGATACCCCTAGTGAAATGACTCCAGATTTAAACCGAAATAACCAAGATGAAAATCCCAGTCCACTCATCCTGCTGAGGACAAGCAAGTGGTATTTGTTAGTGAGAATGCTTCCAGGTTTTGGTTTTTTTCCTCCATGTGCAAGTCAAAAGATTTCTGGAACTATCCCATATTCCTTTGACAAAACAGTTGTGCTATTCCTCCAGGTTAAAGATGATTAAGTTTAAAAAGTTGCATGAGTTCTTTTTTCTTAAATTTTGGCAATTACCATGTATATCTATAAAGAGGATAAAATCCCATTTGTTCTACCAGCATGCTTTAAAAACACAAAGTCAAAAGGACTATAGCATAATCAAACCATCCAAGGTAAGTGTCCTTCATTTACAAAGCAGTGAAGAAATTCCAGATTTAAATGGGCAAAGAATGAATCAATCAACAAATCATTCACAAGAATCTCGACATTTGCATCCTTAGGATAAATGGTTGTTTGACATAAGTGAAACTGGAGACACATTTGATGTATGAAGAAATACAGCCCAGCTTTTTTTGAAGTATTTTTTTCAGTATATAATGCCTTTTTTTTCCCCTGTTAAGTGTTGTGGGTTTTGTCAGATTGTGAAATGGAAAACATGCCTGAAGTTCTCGCACGCAGACAGCAGACGCAGTTGTGATTATCACTTAATGAAAAGAGAAATCATATGGACCACGGTTCAAAATAGCAACTGTTATGTTTTAAACAATTTGCACAAAACAGCAGACCAGACTTCGCAGACCTACTCAAGAGAAGTTTGGGTCAGTGCCTCAGCTATAAACTTGTCCATTTCTAAGGAACTATCATGCCATCAAAATATGGTGGATTGAGTTGCAGCATAATAGTTCTTCAGTCTAAGGAAGGAAAGAGCTTTTTATTAGTTAACTGATGACATTTTAACTATATTTTGAGTCTGGCAATAGTCTGTTTCTAACTTCTAATAACTAGGCGCCACTGCTTACTTTCTCACGTTTCGCCCAACTGGCTGGAGAACTGCTGTTTTTTTGAAAAATAACCTTTGTTGATATTCCAGCTTGTACTGCATCAATGCAGGTAGCTCTCACATTCACCCCCTGGGACTTTCGTGGACAACCACTTGTGAGAACATCTGCATGAGGATCTCGCCTTGCAAAGAGCCAGCGGCAGGGCGAGGACAACCAGAGATAGACCACCACACCAAGCCAGGCTCCAAAAGCCATACAAACCATGCTGTTCCCCACCTAAAAATGCTGGGTATAAGAGTACACAGCACCGTGACTCTTGCTAATGAAAAAAATCTTAGAAAACACACAAAAGAAACACCCAAGGTAGCATACGCAGCGTGACTCACAACTTCAGATATAAAAACACTCAGTCAAAGTGCCAGCACCTAACAGTTTTCCACCTATAGTATTCTCATAAAACGGCTTATTTCTGTTGGTGGTAGCCATAGTATGAAACCATTTGGCCTAAAACCATGAAAAATCCTAAATGGTAAAATTGTGAGACTGAAGCACCACCTTTCAGGATGAGGGCTCCTGCATGTGTGTGCACATGTGTAATTTTCTTCTTCTTATATCTTTTTGCTCAGTGTTGGTATTACACAAGTAATAAAAGAATGTAATAATACTTCTGCGTTGAAAATTGGTGGTTATAAAAAATCCAAGCAGTTTGTTTTCCTTTACATTAAGCAATATGCCACTTATACTCCGGCTTCTGTTTTTCTTTACTTTTCTTCTGTAGGAAGACTGTTTTCTTAAGCATAATTATGGGCCAATTTATTTTTGTGTACCCCATCTCCACCCTCTGTTCAAACACTGCCCTAAAACCCACTTCTTTCACGTAACCTCCCCCGCTAACCTCTTCAGCAACAGTATCTGAGTTTCTTGGTTTCTCCTTGTGTTGGATGCTCTGCCAAATCAAATTAGGGCTGGATCCTATTATCCTTTCACATGCAATTTTACTACAGAAGTCACCAGGACTGACAACTCACATCAGTAAATGCTGCTGTGCTGTGCTACCAGGCTGCAATCTGGATGGAAATAACTGTATTTTCTACCTGGTTTCTGACCTGTCAAAGAATGTTCCTATCTGCTTAAAATATAGGAAAATATCACGGGACATTCTCTGCTCACAACCACGTGCATTAGTAATATATGACCAGGCGACAAACCACAAAGGAGGTGGGGAAGCAAAGACAATACAGTTTATCATTTGAACCCGCTGCTGATCAAATTAATGGGGATTTGTCTTTGACTTATGTGGGAGACGGATTAGGCCATGATGATGGAAACATAACACATTTTTCCATGCCAAAATGCAATGAGAAACTTTAAAAGATCTATAAAGGAACTTCCATCAATCTGTCCTGGAGACCATATGTAGATGGGACAGATGCTAGCCAGGCTGCAGACACCTTGGAAAGAGCTCAGATACTACCGATGGGTAGAACATATGGACTGTACAAGAACAGAGCAGAGAAGAAATACGATGAGCTCCTCCCTTTATTAGTGTTACTATTTATACCGGACTTGAAGAATGCTGTGCGCTCTGCTAAGAGCCAGAAGACTTGAGGTTCCTGCAGATAAGATCAAGAGCATCCCGTACGGCATTGAGACCAGCCGGGTCCTGGTCCCCCAGGGAAGCGGTCCTGCGGGGAAGAATGACCGGCCCTGGAGATGAGGAAGACCTGGACAGAGGAACACGCGAGGCAGGTCAGATGTGGTGTGAGCAGAGGGTGGTACAGTGCCACAGGCAAGCGGTGCTGCTACCCTACCTTAGCTTAGGCTGATGGCATCAGGAGAAGGGGTGCCACTGGGTGCCCACTAGTAGCCAGGGCAGCAACACAAGGGGGTAACAGCACTTTCCCAAACTCGGGGCCACGCTCTCAGCTTCTATAAATGTCGATCTGCTGCACTGCGTTTTGTTCAGTTAATAGTCCTCGAGGGAACCAGCCACATTTTGCTCACAAAAAAAAAAAATTAAATCCGCTGCCATGTCCTAATTACATGTGTCTCTCTCGATATTTTGATAAGACTGCACATGAGTAAGCTCCCAGAGAGGACACTCAGACATTTCCAAAGTGCCATATACCTCATTTGATAGGAGCAACTGAATGAGTCTCCTGGGGAGGCTGGGACCGCGCGTTATTTCAACACTCAGCCCCCGTCAGGCAACAGCAGCAAATGCTTGAGCCTTTAAAACGGAGAAAATTCCCCCTCCCTGTGCGTGTTTCGGCCTCTTCCAAGCCATGTTTACCTTGTGGAGCCCGTCCATTAACTCAGACACCAGCTGCAAGTGCTTCTACTGCAGTACAGAGTCTTTTTTGTCTGGAAGCAACATGTGGTATCAATTTATCATCCTCAACAACGCAACAAGGAATCCACTCACTTTAAAAATAAAAAGAGAGTTGTGTAACTTAACTCTTAAAAGCCCCTGCTTTTTTTTAAAAAAAAAAAAAAAAGCCTAAAGATTAGCAAGATGAGGCGCAGCTGGTGGCTGCCGAGTCCAAGTTACACACTGGTCTGTTTTTATTTCAGTGTTTTGTAATGAGTGGCTAATTCGTTATTTCAGATACAGGCTCCTGAACTGTAAAGTTACGGCTACAAATCAAAAGCAGTTGTTTATTTTAACAAGTGGGATACTAGGACATGATGGGAGAAAAACAAATGCTATCTGCAGACCCATAAATGCTGCTAATGCTCACTTGGGAGAATTACACTTTATTTTATACTGTATTAACATATTTAATGTTCTAACTTCACTGTATGAAGTTGTCTGGCAGCTACACAGTAGAGAAAGGCATCAGATCTAATACCACTGAAAAGAAGCCATGAAAATAACTCCAGCTTATCAGTCTCCAGCTGACCAGAGGGAGCCCCACTTCTCTATGGCTCTGCTTGCTTACTTGAACATCAGTTTCCAGCCTATGTCACCTTGCTCAAGATGTTGTAGCATGAATCTCCTTTGGGATAAACACCCCTATAGAGGGCCTCCGCCAAAAATTACTTGTTTAAGAAAAGCAAAATGAAACAAACTACTTCCTTTGCATTCAGTTGTTGCTGCAACAGGAGGCTGTGAATAATGCAACACCTTTTGCCCACTCATCCAGACCGGTGCCCGTGCCTTCTCATGAAGTAATTCCAAATTTGCTTCAGCTACTTGTTTTACATCTTGTTTGCTTTCAAGTCCCCAATGAGATTCAATTGCAAGAAAACAAAAAAACAGATACAGTGATTCCAAAATTATGAATAATTAGAGTTGCCAATTGTGTGGACGTATGTAGGAATTTCTGGTGAAAGGGATCTCTGAGTCTAGGCAAGGACATCTTTAGGAAGTACCAATCTGTTGGTTCCATACAGTCGTTTTCTGCATAGCTCTGTAAGGCTGCAGTGCTGCTCTTCCCAAGGAACTCTGAAATCCCCAACCCAAAGAAGTCTCAGAATTTCTTCCTCTTTCCCATGAGTTTTTGCAAAACAGAAAAATATATCTAATTTAATAAAGTAGTGAAGGTGGTCTGGAGATGCAGAAAAAGTAACATATAAAACATAAGGAAAGTCCTCCTCCCACAATATCTATCCAGCCATGTTGTACCAATGTACATCTTTTCCCATATAAAACTGAATATTATGTATTGCAGATTGTTCTATTTTCCCTAAATTATGGAAGTTGCGGGGAGAAAAAAAGCATTAAGCAAATTACACACACAAAAAGAAATCTTTCCTGACACCCTAATGTTTTCAATGCTCAATGTTTGGTGTCATCTGCAAATTCCTAAGGCAGCTCCTGCAAATCCCACCAGATGTTCAGCAGAAGCAGGAGGCGAGAGCGCACCAGGGTCCCGCAGGGTACACCCCTTCGCACCCAGCTACCAAAGGCCACCGTCCTCACAGCCCTGGAGAGGATCGGTGGGATGACACAGGCTCAGCCCTACCCAAGCATGCCCTCCTGCAGGAAAAGGGGAAAAAAAACAAACCCCACAGATTTAGGGGGAAACTGTCAGCTCAGCATCTGAAGGGTGGCTTTGTGGCTTCCCCTCCTCATCCTCTCTTCAAAGGAGTATTTCTGACCCTTGGTGGTAGGGGAATGGCTAGAAAAGGCCCCCGCTGTAATTAGCTCTCTGCCTGCATCTCTGCCTGTTGTCCCCCACCCCTAGGAAGAGCAGAAAGCCTTGAGGGACATTAAAGCTCCTTGGGAGAACGTTAAGTCTGGCAAAGATTTATCCTCCGAAATGTGCTGGCTCAGATCGGACAGCAGTACGCCAATCTGCCTCCATCCCGCGTGCTGGGCGCCGCGCTGTGCCAAATTACGACAGGAGAAGGTGATTAGCACAGGGAAAACAAACCCTCCCTAACGACGCGCGCCTCACTCCCCGCCGCCCCAGCTGCTCCTTGCCACAAGGGCAGGCGGCGAGCGACGTGCCCGCCGAGGAGGTTTATGCCCTCCCTTTTGAAAAGAAAACCATTTCAATGCATGGACCTATGGGAACCAAATCACGACTTAATCAAAAGTTTTTCGTAAAAAAATAAATAAATAAAAATTTAATTCTGTCTAAAACAACTGCTGCCTCACTCTTTGCAAACAGTGATATTGCAAATCGCTACGCTGACGTAAATAAAACTTAGCTGAAAATATACACTGCCTGGAAATTGTCTCAGAGCATCACGCTTCCAGTTAGCAGAAAAATCTCCAGTTATTTTACAGTCAGACGTCCCCTGACCACAGGAGGACTTTAATAAATAACATTTGTTTTGCTGTGAGTAGAGCATGCTGGTTGTCATTTATTTTTTTCCACTGGGTGTTGGGAGACGGGAAGCAGAGAGCGAGGAAAATGCTGATAACTTTAACTAATGCAGCTGCGGCACAAGAACAAGGTTGGGCTCTCCAGCTACTCCTCTGGCCATCAGGAGCCACGTACCCCAGCACCCTTTGCTATACGAAGCCCCCTGAAAAATAAAGCGATGCTTTATTTATCGCTCTGCATGCGATGCTGACACTTTTCCATGTTAAAATGGGATTTGGGAACCAGGAGGCAGGCACCATCATGGGGAGGTTGCTAAAGGCACCTTGTCAAGAGCCGCCTTTTTCACTCCCTTCCACACGCTTCATATCACGGCTGCCCAAAATTCAAGAACACAATTAATTTCAGTCAAAGGATTTAACTTAATTAAGAGTAGGAATTTACTTTAAAGCATTGCTCTTGCAAGGTGCTAAACTCATGAAAACCCCAAGGCACATCAGCGCAGACTTGACTGGGACATGAACAGAGTCAGCGAGAGAATGGAAGGTGTTTCCCCTTACTGAGCTTAAACCCAAGGAGTTGCATACAAAAAAGTTGCAATGGACAGCATGGCTTTGCAGACGCAGATCAAAACAGTTCTAATTTCTGTTCAGGAGGGGTGTCACCATAAAAAAATATTGTTTCTTAATGGCAATCCCCAGCATTTAAAGCATTTTCATTGTAGGAACTTTGGAAATGACACCACGCTGAATTTGTGGAGCCCCTTCAGCACAGCATCACTGCATTTCGCCTCCTCTGTGCCACGGAGCCCCAAGAGAAGTGCAGACACACACAAGTAATCAACCCAAATATTATACATACAGTAACTCTCATAAAAATAGCTACCACTTTCAGCACAGCCCCAATCCGCCAGCTGCTGAAGCTACTGGAAGAGTCCTCACAAACCTCAGTGGTCACCCAGTTAGACCTCAATGAAAACAATGCAATTTTACTGCAAGGCAGACTTTCACCCTGAAGGCTTTGGGTTTGTTTTGCTAGAAAGAAGAACTAGAAGAAAAAAAATAAAAATTTCCCTCTGTTTTTCGTCTCTTAGATGCAAAGATCCCAGCACAACCCTCACGCAGTGTTGTGGAAACCAGAGCGCTCAATTCTATTTTCGCTCATTCTCAGCATATGGCCGTTACTATACATCAACTATTTAGAAACACGTATGGGCGTTCTTTCATGCCTTTATAAATAAATGCGAGTGATGCTACTGCTTATAATAATTCACTAAAAATAGTAGCTTCCCATGGAAGATCACAAAAGCCTCTCATTGCTGAATCACCTATTATAAATCTTTATTTTTTTAAATTTTTTTGTGGTCACGTGTTGATTTTTTTTTTTTAAACACTTGCTAAGCCTATGAAATGCAACTAAACCAGCAGTAACTTCCACCGCACAGTGGCAGGGAAAGAGTAAAATCCGTGTGCTTGAAGAAAGCCTTACTGAAGTGCAAGGCTGCCTTGCACGCGGCTCTGTAAAGCGCTAGCTCTGAAATGATAGATGGTTAAATACCCCGGCTAGATTAATTGGAAGTGTTGAGCTGTGCACATTAAATTGCAAATCTGGTGACAGTTACGGCTGACATGTGACTGATGAGAGGAATAGATCTGATACGCTGTCGCCTGACCGAGTTTGATCAGGCCTGAGCAAGCCCTTCAAAAGCCAGCACAGGCACCTGAGACCTTCTCGCGAGAAAGCCTTCAAGCAACCTCCAAAACAGCCCCTGGCACTTCTGCTATGTAGACTAATCTGAAACAGGACCCCTCTCCTGAGCTATTTTAAGCACATAATTAGTTTAGTATTGAAACAGAAGATACTATCTGATTTTTTTTTTTTTAAAGTGCATTTTAAAATATGATGTGCTTCAGTCAGCAGCTGACGTAGCAAAGGGAACAGTCCTGCTCCACAGACCCAAGCACCGGAGGAAGCCAGGGATGCACCTAAGCATGACTCTCAGCGGGTCTGACCCACTGGCTTTTAGGGGCAAAAACCCCTTGTGAGCCTCATGGGAAGGGCAGCCGCTGTAGGAACAGACAACCAGGATTCCAGGTATTCACCAAGTTACTGCAGGGCCAGTGTGGACGGGGTGTGAATTAGGAGATGAGGGAGGAGTGAACAGAACAACTTGAAAAACAGGTATCTCCTCCTTCAGGACTTGGGACTGCGTAGCTATGGCACTACCAATAAATACCTGCACACTCTTCAAAACATAATGGCAGCTGTAAAATATTAATGCCTTTTGAAAGTAGAAAGTGATCAGTTTTCCTTTTGATGTATTCTGATGTGCATTCTGCTTTCATCCTGAGAATAACACAGGGGTCCTCCCTGGCCTCGCCGATTCTTACGGTTTCCCACATTTTCCCATGCATTGGGGAACATATTTTGAACATTGCATTTAGGAACACATTTGAAAAATCGTACAGACTTGCTTCTGTATACACAAACCAAGCTGATGCCGTGCCAGATGACATGGGTGGACAAAAACATCCATCTCCTCACCGTTTTTACACAAACAGTAGTGAGGTGGGTTTACTTCATAAGTCTTCCCTCAGCCCATTCTTTAATCTGACTTCCACGGGCGCACTGCATTGGGACACCCAGCCCCAAAACCAGCCCTGCCCACAAACTCACCGCCAAGGCACGTGGCTTTAGTCTCCCTGCTGTGATGCCCTGGCTGTAATCTCCAAGTTGACAGCATTAGATTTTTATTTTTTTTCCCCTATGGAGAAAAGCTTTTTTACAGCTTTAAAATTTAACTCTCCTTACCCAGCCTGGGCAGCTCCAGGTCAGACCCTGACATCCAAGCTAGCGACACTGTCCCCCCTTGGCCGTCACAGGGAGAAACAGGCGTCTCCGGCAAATGAGCCCACCAGCCCATCTTCCCGTGTTCCTCTGGAAGTGCCTAACCCTCTCCGCTGATGGAGGTGGATCTCACCTTTTGCACAAGGAGCCTTTGGGATTGGGCTGCTTTGAGACGTTGCTCCTGGCACCTCCCAGGGCATGGCAGCCTCAGAGTGCTCGCCCTCACTCAGACCAAACTCTCCCTCTACCCCTCTGGATGCATCCCAGCCTCACCTAACCCCACTTGCGAACTGTTTCAGTTTTTGTCGAACCTCACCTCACTCGGATGACTTGCATGTTACTGGTTTTACTGGATTTTTAATTTATTTTCTGTTCGCTGCAGGGGTAAAATATACCTGAGGAGCTGTCAAAAGGGAAGATGACACCTATTACACTGCCAATGAATCAGCCCTTTGCTACGGCAAGCAGGACATTCCTGTTTCACGTGTGACTGGCAGCATCATCATCCCAGAAACCTCACAACCCAGGTAAATGCACAGGTATGAAAGTAATCTTTTTTTTTTTAAGCTATTTACCTAATCCGAGAAACTAAGATCACTGTCATTGATACAATCCCAATCGCAAGTGCTACATGTTGAGCCTAAAGCCAGGCTGTGTCAAAATGCTTTTGCACTTCCCAATGCTTTGTTAGTACCCCACCCCAACACTGGAGCCCAAATAGCAGAACGATGAGTGGAAGAACCCTTTCATGTTCCTGGTTTGAACCTGCACACATGAGTAATCCCTCCTGAAGCCAACACTCAGGCCATGGTGGGGCCCTTGTATCGCTCAGTACATAGACTGAGACTTTTTTCAGAGGCAGATGCAGAGCCACAGGGCAATGGGTTTCAGGACCTTGACTGTGCCAACAGCCAAGGTCGTCACCAGGTACCAGGACAAGAATTACCCACTCTGTAGGTTGCAGTCTGGTTGAGCTCCCATTGTGGGAAGGACTGCACAAGTAGAAGACACTTGCATCTGGAAGCTTACAGCCCCGACAGGCAGACAAAGTAGCATTAATTCAATAAAGATGCTATAGAACATAAAATCAAGAGGCTTGCTTTGGTTTCATTTGCTAGCACAAACCAGTCTTGCCTTACCTGCCCGTCAGGACAAGCACCGAGGCAACCTCTCAGTTCCCTGAGATGGTGTCACTTCACAGACACCATCCCCTACTCTGGAAAATTTTAAGTACTGATTGCTGAATGAAGATCTATGCATCTTGGGGTTGCAGTAGCTGTATGTACTCTGAGATGGTCCCACAACCCCTCCAGATAGGTTCTCTCCTACACCGCTGCACAGGCAGATGAATTCCTGCTTCTCAGAGAAACTGGTCCCAGACCTCAGGTGGGTTGGGTGGACACATGTCACATCCTGCTTTTAGGGGGAAAACGCTGAGTTATGTTAGTGGAACTACACTGCTTTCAGTAAGTCCTTATTCAACACCTACATGTTCAAGACCCAGGGCAAATTTTAAAGGACGATGCTAAGAATGATGGTGCCTTTGTATATCATCCTTTTTTTATTACACTGTTCACAGTATTCATAGCTCAAGAATGCAAGGCCTCCTAAGTATGCCAGGTATCATTTTCATAACAAAGGTACACAAGAAACAAGCACCTTCAAGTTGCAGCTGAACAAATGAGGGCAGAAAGAGCAAGCATTGGCAAATGCTTATGGGGATATTTTCCCTCCTTCTGGGAAAGGGAAGGGATCTACTACCAAGCACCCTGAGCGACATGTTTGCGCATACATTATGACAGGTCTGCTAATATTTTTGTAATATGAGCTAATATGCAAAATATAAAATGGGCTAACACAAACTAGCTTTATGCTTTTAAAGTTTAGAGGAGACGGGATATCTAGAAAAACAGAAATGAACAAGCCTACATTTTTGTTAAGATTATCAAAGTGGGAAATGACAAAATTAAGGAGACGGAAGAGTCCACAGTTGTCTCTAGCCAAACTTTTTTCAGAGCTGGTGGAAACTCGTTCTGTCTGTAGGATCTGACCGCATGCCCTGTTGCAAAGTGAGATTCTCGCCTGCAAAGACTTTTGCATGTATCTAAATGCATACCCCGTGAGCTGGTTTGTGGACTTGAACAGGAATGCCCTCAATGTGTAGCGTTAGACATGTACCAGTCTTTGCCAGACTTTGCCTTGTTAACAAGGATAAACAAGAGGAGACACACAGAAATTTCCAATTTTGTTCACAGGCAAGTTTCAAAGCTTGCAAAAGTTAATGAAAACCTTCTAGTAGTTTTGCATCAGGCTCTTTTTGAGGTGAAAACGCACCATATTAATTATTTTCAGCAGAAATGGGTTCTTGGTGCCATCCAATCACAGCTATAACCCCAGCGGCCCTTCCGAAGCAGAGTGACATCTGAGTCACTAATGTTAAAACAGGGATGAGAAAAGGAAAATGAAAAAGAAACTAGGCTACTTCCCCTGAGGAGCTAAATACAGTATTTAATGGCATCTTTTTATAAGGTTAACAAATCAAATGCTTCAGCTATGAATTGTTGCCATCATCATAACTACAACAGGATGACCCTAGACAACCTATCTCCGCCTAGGTTTTTTCCTCCTGTGACACATAAATAGGGAGGAAGAGGCTGGGAGGCAGCCCAGCCTTTCACCATACTCTGGGCCTTCGGGGAGACGGGTAGCGATAGCCACATGAGGATTCGGCAGGACAAACAGCAATGCTGTCAACAGAGGGGGAAGACAGCAGGAGAGAGCAAATGGGTACTTGTCTTTTCCTACAACTGCAGCAGCTGCCATCTTCGTCAGCTGTTGCCTCCGTGGCACTCTGCCTGCATGGGCAGGAGCAGGCAGCACTTGGGTTCCTGTTGTTTAACTCACACTGAAGAGTTTTGCCCTTAAATGAGTGTGTCAAAAGCAATTAAAGTCAGGACAGCAAGAAACCTTAAAGCTCTATGCATAGAGGACCATCTTTTTTCCAATGCTGCGGAAGCGTTGGGCACTTTGGACTCCGTGTCACTCCTAAGTTGCATTTTAATAGGTTGCATTTCAGTGAACTAGCTTAATATAGGCATATGCCAGAAAATATCCGTCCAGCACAACAGTAAGAATTGAAGCTGATTTTCCAGGAAGCCAGCTGCAGCTACCTGACAGACTTCCTGTATTAGGAGACCCTAAATGTATTTATAAGGCATTATGGCACAACAAGGTGAAATTTTGGTCATTTTTACCTCCCTCCTGCTGCTCCAGTGCCACGCTTGTGAGCAACAGCCCTGGCTCAAGGCTTGTACCGGGCGAGCGGCTCTGCAGCTCCAGGCCCCAATGCATGGTTCCCACTGCAAGAGCCAACAACGTAATCACAAATGCAATGGCAGTGCGGGGTGGTTCGAAATGCTGCCTCCTGATTTGATGGCAGTGCCAAACATGGGAGTGCACAAGATACCGGCACGCAGGGAACTGGGCCACCTGGGCAGATAATTCCTGGAAAGATCATGTGCACTTGGACTAACCTTCCTCCTTGGGGCCAAGGCCAGGGACTGCACATTGGACACCACTGGCACTGCATTTGTATGTTCTTTTTAGGAAGCCACTTTCTCTGAGCTCGAGAGTCTGGCCTAACTCAGCCCTGCTTGCCAAACAAGCAAAATTTCTATTTAATTAATCCGACGCATGTCTTCAGCAGCCTCTCCGTTCAGTTGGCTTAAAGCACCCCATCCATGCCTTATCTGGCTGTGTTATTATTATTACTTTAAGCATAATCCAAGCATGATGCTGAATACCAAGTAATTGCCGTTCGTGCAAGAAGTCTGGCTGACCTCTGCAGAACTCTTTATGAGAGAAAAAATTTGCAGGATTAGGACGGAAGCCTGGAGACAGGGTCATCTCTTCCCTCTGCCCACCCCCTCTCCCTTGGCTCTAACATCCAGTACATGCTGTCCTCTTTGCTACTTCAACACAGTCCTTAAGGCTTTAGACCTGAATGAAGAAAAGCAGAATGAGCAAGCTCTGTAATTCAGGGGTATTTAAAGGACAAAAAAAAGGGCAACTGTTAGGCAGAATCTGCCAGGAGGAGGAGAAGGAATTGGTCCGTGCGCCAAGAGGCAAGAGTCCATAGTCTTTGAATTTCAAAGGCTTTCAAGGAAAGACGACCTCAAGATACTTTCACAAGCTTCTTTGAACAAGTCACAGTTCGGTTTTTTCCTCCTCTCCTTTTTTCCACTTAGATAACTTTGTTTTTTTCACTTGGTGAAAGGCAAAGTAACTTTAAATAACTTTACTCCATCATTTATGGGCACTTACATGTCAATTAGCTATGGATTGCTGCTATACATTGGGATGGTGTACATGCTTGGAAGAGAGTCCCTGGGAATTATAATGCCGTAAAACACCTCGGTGCTTCAACCCTACCCCATCGCTCTGGTACGCCAGCCAGCGAACACAGAGTGCTTTCTTCTGCCGTGCCCCTTCTCCGTCCCCCTCTCCCTCCCCAGAACTGGGACGTTGCTGGACCTGGGTACAATGCTGTTTGCCACCATGCATCTTTAACATAAAAAATGAAGTCCTGTACAAAACCAGGATCATACCTCAGGCTGCCTGTGATCCAGCACCCTTACGCTGCCCAAACCCACTGTGGCAGCTTCTCACAGAAGCCACCCCTGTAGCCCCCCCCCCCCACTGAAAAACTTGCCCCCCAAACCCAATACAAACACAAAGACAGAGCTTGCAAGTGTAAATAACTAGCAAAACGAAGGCAAAACCTGTAAGCAATCCCTTTTAAATGCAGACAGGGCAGGGAGCGGCTGCCAAGCCGCGCTGGAGCTAGCCGGGGCCTTACGAACGTTTGACTTGTTTCGCTCCCAGGTTTCCACCCCGAGTCCCGGGTGGGTGGAAGTCATGGAGGGACACAGGCGGGGGCACCTGGAGCTCCCCTCCCTCCGGGCAAGGGGCCAGCCGGCAGAGCCAGAGGAGGACACAAGGTTGGGTGGCTCCAGGCAGGCAAACACCCCGGCCAAGGCCGGGGGAGTAAGGCCAGCCCTGTCTGCTCTGTCCCAGGCATGGGCCGAGGGAGGTCAGCGTGTCGCCGGGGGTGTCGGAGAGGTCTCTGGAAACCCAGGGCTCTGCCTTGCAGGGGAGCAGTGCCAGCGGGAAGGAGGCAATAGCGTCAGAGCCTGACTCCTGCGAGTATTAATAGTCGTCACATGCTCGTCAGGAGGGGCATCTACCCTTTCATGAGCACACCCTGCCAATAAGAAGCCTCACCAACAGCAGATCTGGGAGACCCCAACAGCATGTAGTGCTAGGAGACCATGGGGAAAAAAAAAAATAATCTGCAACTCTAGCCTTGTTGACGACAGGTCCCTGCAACGTGCTGAACGTCGTCTGCCAGGTACTGAATCCCCCAGGTCATGCTGACTCTTACTGGAGAGAAAAGCAACCTGCTGCAACACCTCCCTACCGCTGACAACAGGATTGGGTTCACTGTCGAAGACCTTCTGCAGCCCCACGTGTCAAATGACGACGTGTCATATGACAACGAGCCCTGCTGTTTTGGTGCGGTTTTTTGATCTTTCGGAAGTACCCAGAGAAAAGCTGGGGGAAGAGTCCCACCATCAGCCACGTTTGCAGGGCTGCTACTGAGAAAAGGAAATAAACGGGCTGGGAAACGTCACGGTGTCATGCCGTTGTCCTGATGCACGGATTTTTGGACATCGCCACACACGCTGCAGCGAGCTCTCCACCCCAGAGCCCAAGCACTGCAATACAGGCACTCTGTGAGCTAAATCACATCAGTCCTGCAGACTGGCAGTCGTTTTAAGAAATGGTCTTCTTCAGGAACAGGAAAAATTCAAAACATCCTTCAGGACACGATCCATATTCCTCCATGGCTACCCCAACAAGTAAGGGTAAAATGAAAAGCCTGGGACAGATGTCAGCAGCTCTCAGGGGCCTGACAAGCACTGGAAAGGAGTGCTTTCCAGCACCAAGAAAAGGCTGGGAGTATCACCTTCCCCTGGGTACATAGCAACAGTTGCTAGTTTTGGCAGGCAGCGAGAGGCAGCGCAAGACGTGAGGGTGACATCATTTGATTATCACCTCGCTTCCCTCGGATTCAATTGGATTCCAATAAGAAATTATTTTTAGAATCGCTACAGACAAAAGCCTTGCAAACTAATTTCTTACAGATTGGGGTAGAGGAGGCTGGGGACTGTATTACTAGCAGACGAAGCCTTAACAAGGCCCAAGTATTTGGAAACTGAAACCACAGCAGAAGCAACATGTACATATTAGCAATGAAGGTAATTAACCTTCTGAGAAATACACTTAAAAGCAGGCTGGATTCTCCATTGCTTTAAGTTTTTGCATTTACAGCTAGATATTCTTTCAAAAGGTGGGATGAAGCTGAAACTGAACTTGGAATTTGCTGTTGAAAGAACTGATGGGAGCTCTGAAGCTTTTATTCGGAAGGTCTGCCCTTAAAATCTTAAAGTTTGCCTGCTGCCTGTACTTGGGAAGTTCGGTTCCGCTTTGCTAATACAGGCATTTGCAGTTATGAAGACAGTTAAGAATTACTAGAGGATATCATGACATATGATGTAAATACTCCAGGGAAAGCAGTACAGGGAAAAAAAAAAAAAATAAAAGCCCTCCAAAATGTTAAGCCAGAGGTCCATTGCTTTTGCCTTGGACACAAGAAATGAGTAACATCATGTCTTGTTACTCTGTGCCACTGAGAGCTTGAAAGTAATTGATCTTGCCTCCGATTTCAAGTTAGCCATGGTGTTTGTTTAGGAGAAGAGGTTCACATGACAGGCTGGAGCTTCTGAAGGAGACCTTTTGCTGAAGCAGTAGCAGCTCTCTGGAAATACTTAACTGCAGGGATTCCCAGGCAGCTGTGGGTTTGTCAGCAGCGGTCCGCTGCTTGGTGGTGTACAGCACTTCCTCATTATGTTTATGCAACTACAGGTATTAGTATTTACAGCAAACGGCTTCTTTTTACATCTCTTACTCTGAATATTTGATATCCTTTATGAATTTTAATGGACCGTTGTACTGTCTTGCGTTTTTTAGCTTGTCATTTAATATGCTTGTACAGTGACAGTCTAAATGAACTAGTGAGTGATGTGAGGAACCGTGTGGTATGTCACAACAACTTGTTTTATAAAATAACAGGGCAGAGCTTTCTCTGCTTTTACAGCAAGGACAGTTTCTCTGCTCTGCTTGCCCCAAATGACAGCAAGAAAAAATGTTTTGAGCAAGAAAGAAGGAAAAAAAAAAAAAGCAAGACAGAAACAAAACTGCACTGTCAGGTTTTCATTTTGTTACAGCCCTCGTAATCAAACCCAGGAACGCTACCCAGCGAGGGGCCCTGGACTATCACATCATCCCCAGTGCAAAACTTCTGACTGACGTAAGCAATTGACTTGTCTGCTAATTTGATTTCTACAACTCACTGCGTCGGGACGTGACCGATAAGAGCTGACTAGCAATTCCCACAGATAGGGATTTTGCAGAGCCTTGCACGCCATACAGTGCAGCCAACTCCACCCATTTCTTTCTGCACATGCCGCTGTCACCCGCAAATCTGAGGCAGACACACAGGACTCTCTATCAGCAGGACCATATGCGTCTGCAGAGATAGCAAAAGCCAGAGACTGCCATCATCTAGCCAAATAAACAACTTCACATACAAGAAATGACATGTGGCAGGAGAGATCCAGGAAAGGACACAGTTTAAGCCTCCTAAATTCAGAGGCTGTTGCTTCAGGTAACACCTCTAGCAGATGCAGGAGGCAACCCAATAGCCACAGATTCCTCTGCGACACAGGTTCCTATTACAGAGGAGTCAAAGTCAAGAGGGACAAACTATACCCAAAGCACAGGAGATGGACTTCTTCAAAACTGATGCATCTAAATTGAAGATTTTTACATGTGTGAAAGGCCTTGGATTAATACTTTGCTAGAAGGGAAAGAAGGGGAAAACGGACGGCAAAAGGCAGGCCAGCAAGTAACATGAGTAATTTGAAAATATTTGGTGGGGTAGGTGGGCAATAAATTACAAACCATCTGGCCCGCAGAGATTTATGAGAGGCTGTCGGCCAACGAGGCCAAGCAACTCCTTTTTCTGGAGTGGGATAGGCGAGGAAGCGCAAGGGGAAAGACTGAGACTCTTGTTTACTGGAAAAGTAGATTTTTTAAATCCTCAGAGAAGGCAGGGCAGACTGAAAAGGAGACTGCTCAAAAAGGTCAGGCTTCCTGGAGCTACACACCTTGAACTGAAGGCTGTGCCGGTACCCGTGGCCGTAACTGCCTCCCACCAAGGATGCGGCACTGCTGCTGGAGGGCTGGGAGGTGCTTGACCTTACCTGCCCAAGTCCCATCACACACTCCTCCTCCTCCTCCTCCAGGGCCAGCAAGGATTTACTGCTTCCCCGGGGGCGTGCAGGGTTCAGCGCACAACAGAGCGGTGAGCAGCCACGGACGCGCTCCCCGGCATGGCTGCATCCCTTCTCCCTCTCCAAAAGCGCCCACCGGTGCTCGGGGATGGCTGGGGACACCCGGGGCCTGTCGGCCACTGGCACCAGCAGCCCCACGAGACAGCTTTCTCAAATCAAAATATGGTTTACTACTACCAGAAGGTAGGCAGCATGATGTTTTCTAAAATCAATACAAAAGAGGACATATGTTTCTCCTAGCTCAGTCCCGAGCCACCACGTGTTTCGGGAGCTGCTGAGAAGCTAAGATTCCTGTAAACTTGCAGGCAGGTGTCTGCTCCCATTGAGCGGCTCCCAAACAACTGCCTCCTTTCTGCCTGGAGAAGTTTTTTTAACTGTTTATAGTTTCTTTGATCTGTTCCTTCTTAACACTGGCAAAACAAACTGGAGCTGAGGAGGTAGGATCTTCCCAGTTAATAGCTTCGGCATTGTATCTTAATCCCCCCTGAGGCATCTTCCCAGAGTCATTTTACCAGCAGCCACTGTCTTGCCTGCCTGGTTGTTTTTAAAACTACTTTGATATTAAACCAACCCCACACAGCCCTACAGTAAACATCCCAATACTGGGGCATACACCCTCTACATCCCTGGCAGAAGATGCGCACCACACTGGGGACAGCGAGCGAGGAAGAGCGGGACGAGTCCCGCTGCCCACCTTTAGGCACCTTGGATGTCCAAGCTGGGAGCTGAAGCTCCTGAGGCATCCTGAGACCTGACGCTTGTTTCAGAGCACCCGAGATCACAACTGCCCCACCGCTCATGTGGGGCACAGAGGCACCTGAAGTTAGACCGCAACGGTTTTCTCCTCTTCTCTCTCCCTAAAGTTGTTTTTTCCTTCAGCTTCTCCCTTTTCATCGCTCAGATTGCACGCTCTGTGCAAGCTGTTCTCACCTTTGCACGCCCAGAGAAATAAACCAAATGATAATAATAGCATATGAAAAAGGGGAAATTTGTCTCAAGACTATGGTGTTTCTATTAGAGTGACCGGAGCACAACACTCATGCCCCAAACGAGGGGGAGGGCAGGCAGACAGCGAGGTATGGGAAGAGGAATTAGTAATAGCAACACATGCAGTAATTCATCCGAACCAAGAGAAAGGGGCTACAGACTTTCTTCTTGCCCTTCTCAAGTAAATGACTTGTAACAAAGAATAAAGATTTCTCTACTAATAAAACAAAGCACTTAATACCTGTAATTTTGGCCTCAGAGAGTAAACTAATCCTTCATTTTTTTATTTCTTTTACTTCTGAAAAGATCACTAGCTCCTCACTCTGGCGCTTCCACAGCAATTTAACAGGCATCAAATAACAAGATAACAAACTGATAAACCTCGATCCAAAGACAAAACCTCTCTACCCTTGTTTAGACCAGAAACTTTCCTATTCAGCTCCCTCTGAGAAAACCCAGTATAAATAAATATAGTGCTTTTCCTACCCTCTTCATTTAGAAAAAACCACTACCATGTGATGCAGCCTCAAGGCCACGGCTTTCTAGAAAGAAAGGCCAAGTGTAACAGTTGTTCCTGAAGAGTTTGCGTGACTGCAGAAAACAGCGTCACACCAAGCAATGAGCAGCCGGATGAGTGCCTTGAATCACACATCACAGATGCTTCTTGGTCCTCCATGAAGCTAACACAAGGAAGCGCAACCGCTGCGGCCAGCGAAGGAGAGCAAGGAGGCGGTGAGAAAATACGGGGATGCTGCCACAATTTTTATGCTGACCATACTTCTGCCTGACAGCTCCTTGAAAAGGCAAGACCGCTTGGCCACCAACAACAGCCAGGCGATGGGTCAGGCAAACAAAAGCCCTGTATCTCCGCTGTGCGGAGGCATGACTGGGTGGCAGAGCAGGCGGGAAGCAACGTATCAACTGGAAAACTACCACGAACAAAAACCCAGGCATTACCACAAAAACATGAGAACCCAGGGGGAAAAAAAAAGAAGTTTCTGTGAAAATACTGTAATAGGTTACCTTTATGTGGATGACTCTTCACGCTCGCCTAGACTGAGTCACTCTGTGAACTGCCTCGCAGTCCATCTGTCTGCCAACTCCTGGCTAAACTTGAACATCCTGTGACTGAAATGAATGCATCAAAGGCTAAAGCCCCGCAAGGTAACAGGGTTTTCTTTGTCCAGCACTTCCAGATGCACCAGCATTCCCCTTACGCTAGCTCTTACGTATCCTCTGGGTCTGTATTTGGTATGTTTCTGACTTTCAGAGCCTGTAAAAAACTGGTAGACTTGGACTTTGCTTCTCACCCTGCTTTCACGGACCAACTCAATCCATCCCTCACCATGTACCGGCAACATCCTCTCACAGCCCGCTCAGCCCCAGCATCGCACCACCACCATTTGCAGAACGCATAGGACCAAAAACTTTTGCATGCTGTGACTTGCTGTTTTGCGTGCTTTCAGTGCAGACCTTACCCAAGCACGGCTGACAAAACCTGCCCTCTTCACTTGCAAAGCATCACTATGACATGCGCCGTGTCTGCTGCTCCCTCAGTGATCTCCACTCCCCCAGTTCCACCCCCGGGTCAGAGATGCTGCACCATTGCCTGCTTCCCGCACTGCGGCGAGCCCTCCTCCATCCACTGGTTAGCACTCACCTTCGGGTGCAATTTAGCCAGGGCCAAGTCTCCCTGGAAAGAGGCCTGCAATATTTCGTACAAGAGATACTGGGGGGGGGGGGGGGGGGGGGGGGGGAGTCTTTTAATTTGGTCTTTTTCTTGT
>NW_010972820.1:8163050-8190392 GCF_000737465.1 Haliaeetus leucocephalus | reverse complement strand
GCGGCTAAGGCTGCGGGGAGGAGGAGGGGGGAGTGTGGGGTGGAGGGGGGGGGGGGGGGGGGGGGGGGGGGCGGGGAGTACAGTTTCAGATGTGGATCTGTTTTCAGTTTTCTGTTGCTTTGGATATAAAATTTTGCTGCCACCTATGTAAACAATTTTCAAATACTGGAGGACACAATTGCTGCAGACGAATGCGGGCACAGAAACCACGCTGACACCATCTCTTAAAGAAAGCAAGCCTGCATTGCTTGATTCTGCACTTCCAACGTCTGCCTTTCAGCCTACTTGCAGTTGTAGTGTAAAGGGGAAAGGAAAAAAGAAAAGTAGTATTACTTACATCCCCAGCTTTCCTGCCCAAATCAAGAACACACTCCTATCTCTTAGGTGACAATATAAACTAAAATCATTTTTCCTGCCCTCACTAAAACCATTTTAAAACCAGTAGTCAGGAACAAAACAAATGTCCCAACTAATGTAATGTGTATTACTCAGTGATGATAAACACTATACACCCACCTAGACTTTTTACTTGATGTGGTTGGAAACTGCTATGTAAGGTGGAAAAAGTAAGGTAGGCTGCTTTTATTTTTGGCATTTGTTTAAGAGTGTAGGCTTACTGCAGCAGTACATTTACGCTGGCTCCTCGTACTGCTTGCAGCCAACTGTGTAAAGGTACTTTTTGGGTATTTTTTGAGGGGAAGAAAGAGCTATCACCCCCGCTGTGTCTCCTACTCCACCAGGCTTGCCAGGCTGCAAGAAGGGAGCACGCTGGGAGGGGACCTCCTCTTCCTCGCCTGCTAGAGCAGAGCTCGGCGAGGTAAAGCTCTGTCTAGCCAACAAAGCTCTTTACCACGAATATCCCTATTAAACACAGCCTTATCAGAGACCAGTTTCTGCAGTCTGAAGCAGTCAGGAATTAACTCTGTCAATATTTAAAATTTCCAGCCAGGATCAGAGCCCGGACCCAAGGGGACGCGAGCAGGCGTGCGAGCCACAACGCAGGCGCCCGGCCGAGGGGCTGCCTGAGCAGCCGGGGGGGCTCAGGCTCTGGCTCTGCACCCACCGGTCCCCCCAAGGCCTCGCACCCCCAGGCTGCTGCGGCAGGAGGAGGGGGATGCCGAAACTCGCCCGTCTCGTGGGATGGAGGGGAAAGGCCGCCCCGATGCTTGCCTAAGGGGTCGGGCTGGGGAAAGACCCCAGGTCCGGCGGCATCAGCTGTGCGCAGAGGGCAGGGAAAGCCGGCCTGGAGGGGGCAGAGAGCACCCCACAAGCATCGCCCGGGACTGTCGGGACGGGAGGCTCACCAGCGCTTCCGCAAAGGGTGCCCTCAGCCAGCAAGGTGCACGGCCAGGATACGAACTCCTCCGGCAGCCTCTGGCTCTAATCCCCACCCACGGGATCAGGCTGTGTCTCCTGCCTCATCCACGAGATGAAGCCGTCTATCCCCCACACAGCCTTCGGGGCAGGGCTGGCGGGACCGAGGCCTCCAGGGCCAGCCTCCGCTGGCACGGCACGGCTGCAGGCCCAGCCTGGAGAAGGTGCCAGCTTCACCCCGCCACCCCGTGAGTCAGGGCCCTAATGGAGACCTTGCTCCTCCTGCTATGTACTGAAAGCCGGCAAGGCCATTGATGGAGGCTCCATGAAACACGTTCGTAACGCTGCGCTAATAAGGCAGCGGCGAGGCTGTTGCGCCCTGTCATTACCGATCCTGGTGAAGAGCCTTCATGCTGCCCTTTCCTACAGAGAGAAATCTCTGCAAAAAAAAAATCAATGTTGCTGTACTGTTTTTCTCAGATGTACTGTACTGTACCAAGCTTGGCACAGAGTCCTCAGGTGTAGGTGCTGGGCTTTTGCCAGAAAAAGTCAGCCTAAGTGGTGAAAATAAACAGTATGTTACGGGAAACACTGCAGTCTGCGTATTTTTTTTTCCCCTCATATAATCCATTGTCCGAACCCAATACGCTGCTCCTTACACTTAGTGCAACAGGAGATGCTTGCAGTGACTGGCATTGCAAAATAATAATTCACATGTCACGACATTAATCATAATACTCGTGACTGTAATAAGGGCTATACAAAGCCTGCAATACACTCTGTAATACTGCATTGCCCTCTCAGCTGAAAAATGGAAGAACCTTTCCTGGGACTTCCAGTATTGCTGCTAGCTCCTTTCCACTGAAGACATATAGAATTGGTGAAAAAAACACAAACAGGTAGAATGACATGCAAATCAGAGGTTATGCCCACTAGCCTTTTATATTTTTCCACTGGTGTTGTTAGAGACCCCATCAAAAAACTGGAAGAAAGGTTAGAAAAGTTGTAGGAATAAACAAGAGAGCCAGTTTTGATCTTACCTTCATTTGTACTGTATCAAGCCTCTTAGCTGAATTATAGCCTTGGCTCAAAAACCAGAACATGTATTATTCGTTGTGTATTAATCTACATATCAAAATCACCCATGTTAGTGATTGCTTAAGATTTCACTGCAAGTTCCTCTGTATTTCTCACTGCCCAGAATACCCGTGCAGCTCCCAATAAAGCAGAAGTACATTTCAGTGCATGCCTGAACTACAACGATTCTTAAACCCTTTCCCTCCCTCTGAGCTTACTTTACAACAGGTACTAAACGGTTAAGGTCATTACTGAGTCCAATTACGAACATGGGGAAAATACTTCCATCGCTTTTGGCATAAAGTAAGTGCAAAAAATTGCCTTTCTGCTTGACTAAAAGCCTGAAAAACAAACAACGCACACAGCACACATTGTTCAAGAAGGAAGCGCAAACAAGCTTAAAAGCAGATTCACTTTGTAGGTGTCATGCAGGAGCAAAGCAGGCAGAACCTACTGTTCCCACCCCAGCACCCTGGGCAGTGGGTGCAGAAACGGCACGGCCACACAGCGCCAATTGGGATCCTGACCATTAACCTCCATGTCAGCACTGGGAAATCCAAACTTGCACCTCAGAAAATAAGCAGCTATTAAAAAAAAAAAAAAAAAAAGGTACAATCCTGGTCTCTCCTGCAGCTCCAGCAGGACCTCTGTCTCACACCAGCGGGAGCTCAGCAAACAGAGTGAGAGCAGAACATGTCCCATATGATGCAGAGGACTCTTGTAAATGCCTGGGTGTTAAACCCAGCTGCAGACAGCAAAACAGAAATGCAATTATACCGCATGGACAATTTTAAATTATTAAATGTTTTAACTTACTCTGATTTAAACATAACAGCATCTAGAGAAAATTAAGTTTTTATGGTGCTTATGCTATATCAAGGATTGGCTACTATAAAGAGATAGGAAAAGATCTGAGATAGAAAGTGCAGACTGCACTATGTGAGATGTTTTTGGTTTCCTTCAAAGTGGTTCCCTGTTTAAAAACAGGCTTTGGTGTGAGCTTTTGAAACCTACTAACTATGCAAAACCTGCTATTACCTGTGCGATGGTATTTCTGCAGCACTTGCAAACTCCTTGTGCATCTAAGAGGCCATGTCACCCCCAACAAATCCAATAACCAGGGTTAAGTCCTTTAATCAAAACAAAAAATAACTGAGAAATTGCACTTTGGTGTTGCAGGAGACAATCTGGGAAAAGGTGTGAGGCTCAGAAAGAGATCCCAAGGAACAGCCATCACACACAGAGCACAGGTACGACCCAGCTTTAAAAGCCCCCGTACCCAAACTCCTGCCTGCAAGCCTCTCTCCCCAGGCTCCAGTGAACGCTACCCACACTAGAAGCCAGCCTGGTGTAGCAGTCCCGTGGAGACACAATCCGCCATCACCAAATTAACAAGAGAAGGAACCAGGCAGGGCAGCAGAAAGTCCTGGCTGGCTGCCTCGCTCCCTGCAGTGGAAATATGTGACTAAAGGAAAAGACGTAATGAAGCTACTACTAGCCCTAGTATTTAAGGCTTTGTTTTATTTAGCTTGCATACTAAGAGCTTTAAGACAAGGCCTTCACCCCCAAAGAGCACACACTCCTTATTTAAAGACTTATTCATCCTTTTCCACACAAAACAAAGCAGCTTTCAGCGAGCCAAAACCTGTGGGGAGATTTTCAGTCACCAGAAGCAGTAGTAGGTGCCTTGACTCCTACTCAAGTCAGCAGAAATCAGGTGCCTAACCCATCTGTGCCTCTGAAATCCCCTCAGTAATAGCTTAATGCAACAAAAGGGAGAAGCAAACAGGTTTTGTCTATAGGGTGCTTCTCAAACAAAAAATACAAATTGCATGTGACAGGCTGCTGCGCAAGTCTGACTGTACGTGTCTACACGCAAGTGGAAGAGCTAATGGAGAAGTATGCCAACCTCAGAAGGGCGTATTGTTGCCAGTCATTTTTAATAAAGAAAAAAAAAAAAAAAAGGCATCCCAGAGATCCTGTAGGCCCCGTTACACAAGACCCTTTGATTTGAGCAACGTGCAATTTGGAAGCAGCACATGCCACTGCCTGCCCACAGCCGGGGACCCCACAGCTCAAAGACCAGGGCTGGCCGTGCCAGGCACAGGGCGCTAACAAGACTCCCATCCTACCGTCCTAAAAGCTAATGCCAGTCACCCCCAAACCTTCCTTTCTCTTTAAAGGCATTCATCTTCACGTCCCAATGCATCTGTCTGCAACAGCATCACATCTCTGCTGCTACAGCTGTGAAGCACGTACCTGCCAAGCAGGACGAAAGCCGTGCTTGGAGGAACATGTCCTTCAGAGGCGACGCTGCCTCGAGAGGGTCTCTTCTCCCACTGCCCAGGCCTGTCCCTGCACTGGCCCCCAGGATTTTCTGGAGATGCTTAGGTGGCTGCATGAGTGGGTAACCAGCCCTATGTAAAAATACCCTTGATTTTCTACTGGTGTATCGTTTTCCCCCCCTTAGCAGTTCCCCCATCCAGAGAGCTGCCTGCCTACACACAGCTCCACCACCACGACGTAAGTGCAGGCTCACGTTGGGTGGCACTGGTCCAAACAGGGCTGCCACAGTCCTCTCTCCTTTTTTTTTTTTTTTCCTTCCTGACAGATTTTGGCCAGATCAGCTCTCTGAACTGGCCTGCTGAACAGCAAAAGAATTGACATTGGTAGAGAAACGGAGGACATGGGAAACAACGGGGGACGCAGGGAGAGGAGGGAGGATGCAGGACAACCGAAGACCTTCTTAGGGTCACCTTACAAAGCCATGGAAAACGTGGCTCTCGAAAGCGGCCCTCCTCCCTGTGCCCTAACACACAGCTAGCCTCTGTGAGTGTGGGAACATCCCCTGGGAAGTTAAAGCCATGGCTTCAGATAAAATCAACCAAGCACCCCAAATTCACGGATTTTTTGAAAAGTTTTGGTTCAACTTTCCGAAGTGGAGAAAGAGCAAAATACAAAATTTAGATCCAAATCTTCCTGTGTAGGATGCCTGGACTAAGGTAGGGGGCCAGGTCAGCCACCTATTAATTAAAAATCTCACCTGGACCCTGCTAGCTTCCAAAAGGCTCTTCTGCTCACAACTTCATAGCACTGCAATTGAACCACCATTCCTCCCCCCATCCCTTACCTTCTGCAGTTCTCCCTGGGTGATGAATACTGGAGTTTGCAAATACACTGGCATTTTGATGTAGTTTTTTAGTTCATAAAAACATTCAAAGCGACACCAGTATTTGGCAATACTGGAGACACCATACACAGAGGGTTACATTCCCACACTGAGCATCTGGGGAGAAACATCCAGCAATGTGTTGGTGTGCTAATGTGAAATCAGTTCATAAGAGCCAGCACCTCCCTCAGCTGTTAGCATTTAAAAGAGGTTGAGGCTTTCAGAGGGACCCAACACAATTAGATGCTCCAGACTCATTGAATTTCAATTAGATTTGTGCACTTACTTCCTTCAGGTTCTTCTAAAATCAAACCCATCACTCACACCTATAATCATACTTAAGTTTTGAAGCGCCTTCCCCCCCTTTGTGTGTATGCAAGTCTTTATTGGGGAAAATCTTTTGTGTAGATGATTAGCTTCAAATGTACTTAAGTATTTCTTGAAGTAAACACAACTTAAGCACATTTACATTTAAGCAGGTGCCTGCCCGCTTTTCTGAAGAAAGATGAACTTAATTACATGTCTACCTATTTTTCTAAACAGGGGCCCTTCACACATCTAGTATTACTTTTTGCATGTTTTTTTTTTTTAAGCAGGAAGTTTATACAACTGTGTTATAAACAGAGTTTATAAACTCAGTTATTTTTAGATCCCTATAATACTCTCAGACTGGGATATGCTGAGTACAGAACATACTTACTTATTTTGAATATATTAATTTTCATCTGAAGAACACCATTTACACATACCCAGTTTCACTACAAATTTAAGCAGTATATGATTAGCACTAATTGTTGGATATGCCATATTACTGTGTAATATGCTGATCTTCTAAAACCTTGAGTTGTAATCTTTAATAATCTGTCCCTAAACAGTGGTCTAAACTCAGATTGTCCACATATTTTGTCTTACCGTATTTGACTTGCTAGTAATCTTTCCAAAAGCTGCACTCAAGGGGCAGTAAAATGTAAAGATCCACGTTAAGATAGACTTATTAAGATTCATCTCATTAGAAACCAGCAGTGCTAACTTTCATATTCTAAGTAATTTCTAGATGAAAGACAGGCACTAAAGTACTTCCCAATGAACATGGGGAAGTCTTTGACAGCACCTTATATAAGATTTAAAAAAAAAAAAAAAAAAAACACAACCCCAGCAGACGTTGAATGACCACCCTCATATAGACCTGTATCTAACTTCTAGTCTGAGGAACTTTTACCTTGCATCTTTACAAGCATGGAGCTTGGCCAGAGCACTGTTGGGAGAAGCCAGGACGGGGGTAAGGCAGGGACACCGGCTGAAGTCAGCTTGCCTGCTAACACGCTCCATTAAAATTGCAGCTGCACCAGAGTGGAGGTTTTATGCAGAAAGTGAAGTGACTCTGCCCTTTTGCACATCTGTGACGCAATCCACTATTAAGCAAAATTAACTGATTATGTAGCAAACACGGCAAAATGAAGCATTGACTCCTCTGACAGTGCTATCTCCTTTTTAATGAGGCACAGAACAATCTGTTACCAGGCCTAGTGCTGCAGACAGTGTTTATGGTAATGGGTCCCAGCTCATCTATTTTTTTATAGTTGCGTATGTACCTCAGATGCCAGAGGTATCATACATTAACTGCTGGGCCTACAGGGGCACAATATCTGGCCATGTCACTAGATATTAACAAACTTGTACAAAGGACCTCCAACAGTTTAATACGTTTAATGACATCTATTCTAGTCGTCCCAATCTGTTCCAGAGGCCTCCACCTTGCCTTATAAACACTCGGTCCAGCCCATTCACACCTGTATGGCTCATCCTCCCCCACTACCTTGAACTTTCCTTGCATCCAGTACGTTGCACTGGCCATGCTTAACTTACCAGGCTTTTGCAAGCCAAGGAGCGGCTGAAGAACATTGCTAGGAAACCCTACAGGCAACTGCAGAATCAGCTAAACTGCGTACAAAATAGGTCACTTCTGCATTACCGAATGTACTTAGCGCAATTACAATCACAGAGAACCATTCTGAGCTGAAAAAAATACGGTAAGGAAGAGAGAAGAAGGGAAAGCCAGCAACAGCAAATGTGAAGTCCTGTTCCTTCGCAAGAGAATGCCATCCACAGGTCACCCGGTCTGGAAAAAGAATAGGCTTTAAAATGGACATGGCTTTTATCACATAATTAAAGGCTGCAAGAGGACATATTTAGGTTTTCTAGTACCGTGATGAATACTGGAAGCAAGACCATAGAATAAAGCATTAAAAATCTGAACAGCAGCCTCTATAAAGGAACCAGATGGGAACTGCTACCCATGCAAAAACTGGGTGGGAAGCCCATCCTTCCCACGAACCCCACTGTCTTTCCACAAAGCCTCCTCATTGCTTGGAACTTCTCAGAAGAGCACATTGGAAAAGGGAAGAACGTGCTTTGCAGGGCTTTTAGCCTGTAAGATAGAGTAAGAAACAGTTTTCAATTCCCAGTTCTTGAGGGGCCATGCATCTTTGAAAGGTCTCTGGAATCTGCTCCCCAGTGACCTTCAACACCAACTCCCCTGCCTGGATATCCTGCTTAAAATTCACACCCAACTAACTTTAGTGAATGACTCTTGCTAAAGTGAGGCTTTTCCCTCAAGGAGCCAGAAAGTCTTGTATTAAACATATCCTGACATGTGAATGTCTTGCATTAACAAAGCAGGTTGGCAGGGAATGTGAAGATGACAAGTGTCTTAGTGAGCATCCCTTCCTGCACAAAGCAGTCCACAGGCTGCACTTCTTCCCCTTGCAGACAGAATCCCTTGCAATCCATTACAGGCTTGAGGGTTTCGTTACGTGAAAACACAAATGCAGCTTAACACCTTTAAAAGTAGTAAGGGCTCACCTTGGAAGTTGGGATTCAAACTGTTTTGAATGAGACAACCAAGCAAAGGTGTGCCATGACGAGTACAACTCTTACTGTGTAGCATGCAGACTGACAGGAAAGCATCGTGAGGTATTGGGTATTTCATGTCAATCAAACTTTTTCATGTCAATTATCAAATTATTTCACATCAATCAAAATCACTCTCCGCTCTGTTCTTAAGACGCTCTCCAAACAGGCCATAAGCACTACTTAAAACAAGACGACACCTTTGTTTTCCTTGCAGCATGTTTTCTTGTGCAAGGTGTTTTCATCATCTAAACAAATGGGGTTTGTAAATGAAAAAATATGTGAAAGTAAAACTATTCTGATTTCTTGTTTGTTTTTAGTACTTCACTTGAGAAATACAGGTCTAAAGATTACATATACAGGATAGCATTGATGCAAATAGGGACTGTAACACCACACAAAACCATAACGAGACTAATTCTTCCATCTCCTCCTAATCCCTCTGAGAATGCAGGATATTTACTTTTATCATCACCATCATTTGACTTCCCAGCCCTGAACTGCCGGTTACAGCAGTACAGTATGTACTGTCCAGAGTTGCCGAGTCAAAGAAAAAAAAGCTCAAGTAATTAGAAAACAAACAAACAAAAATAGACTTTTCTTTCTCTCCCTCCACTCCTCCTCAAATAGAGCAACATCACAGACTGTGAATCACACCACGGCCATCATATGTCCGTATCAAAAGTCTCGTACTTGCTATTTCTTTTGCTGTGCCTGTAGACAAGAGAAAAAATGTTTCACTGAGAGTTAGTCATCATGAAGTACCTGCTGACTCAATCATTTATCTTTGTAATGCAGGGGATCTCAAGATGTAGACTGCAGTTTATGGACTGCAGATTTTTGGAGGAGGGAATATTAACTAGGGAGAAGTCACGTTGTATGTTTGATCCTAATGTTTATTGGCTTAGGAGCAGCATGGGTTTGTGTGACTTGTTCAGTTCTAAAATGTACCTGCTGACACTGAAAGTAATTTTATTTTTACAAGACAACCAAGAAATATAATATAATATGTTATATACACACTCTTTCTCTCTTTGTCCCTCAGTTTGGACCATATATATTGCTAACACATAAACTGGACTCCTAAAGGCTTCTCTCGGACTGAAACTGAAAATTAACAATGTGCAAGCATCCCAAGCAGCAGGTGAACAACACTCACCATTTAAATAACACCAGAAAAACTAGAAGCAATTTACAGTAAGTTTTCAAAACCAGCATTTAATGCAGCCATAAAGCCTCTAAGCAACAGGAGGATGCCTACTTCCAGGTAGAGATATGCTATGGCTGCGTTGAAAGGCACGGGCAGAATGGACAATGTACTTACTTCAGCCAACCGGTGCCAGTGTGTTTCTCTCTAAAGAAAGCAAATGGCTGAATAATCAACTGCAAATGACTTCTGGGTCACAGAAGGAGGTGGAGAGGTTGAAACCTTGAACTACTGCTGCTGATGTATAGTATCTTTATCTCCCTGCTGCCTATGGCTGTAGTTGCTGGTTATCTCAAAGGATGAATGACATGCCTGCAATGAATTATGCCTGCTTATCTTCCAGACAGGGTATACACTAAGTCATTAAGTCATCTAAGAGTATAACCCCAAGGGAATTACTAAATGAATGCGAAATCCTGTCCTGCTCTTAGCTGTTGTGTCAGACTTCTGCGTGCTTCTGGTACAGGCACTGGGGGGAGCGAGGAGGGGGGCTTGAACATCTCTCACCTGTTGGCGTGGCTACCTGTTTTCCACTATTGACTTTTTCTGCTTCTGACATTGCAAAGTTAGGTGATGATAGAGTAATAACAGTAGCCATTTCCTTCAGAGGAAGGGAAAATGCAGCCCTCTCTGACCACCAAGATATCCAAACCACGAACGGACCAGCTGAGACAAGCAGCCAACGTGAGACTAGCAGAGAGCTCACGGCTATCGTGTTTGTGTTGGGATATAATGGGTTTTGTCCAGATGAAAGGGTGCACTCCTTCTGAAGAGCAGTGCATTTTTTTTAATTAAAAGAAATTGATTTAGTGACAGGATTTACAATAGGGTATTTGACAAGCCCACTGACCTTCACACATACATACAAATGGTTGAGGCTTGATGCATTCAGAGAAGCGGATTCTCGCCTGAAACAAACTGTTAAACATTGAGATCACTGACTCTTGCAGTAACTGTGGAACCCCCCCCTAAGCATAGTGTATCAAAGGAGGCTTAGAGTAAAGACTGATCTGCACAGCGAGCCTTTCCAGATAACACCTCATGAAGTCTGGGGGATAAAGAGCATCTTTAAATAGAGAGGGAAGAGCACGTCTAGCAAAGGGTCACCCATGCTTTATTACAGCCTGGCAAAGCTCTAGCTCACCATTTGCCGGGGTTGCTCTATTTACTGTCCCTACTCCCATTGCTCCTTGTACTAAGTTGGGCAGTAGTTAAATATCTCAAGTATTCTCAGCACCCACAAAAGAAAGAAGCTCAGCAGCATCCTTAATGAGAAGGGATCACACTAGCACCTCCAGACAGCACTAAACTGTTTGGCAACCAGCCTCTAAAGCTGTTTTCAAGGGGCTGTTGCTCAGGTTTGGTTTCAGTTTCCCATTATCTGCAGCCAGGGTAATGAGCACCCTCAGAAGTGTTTCCTTGGAAGTGGTGGTGCGGCAGCCTCCACATTCCACCCTGGCAGAACAGCAGCTGAAGCTGAGCTTTACTGGGAATGAAAATAAGCAGGATCCTCCGAGAAAGAACAAGCCTGTCTGAATGGAAGTCTGTGCTTTTACAAAAGGGCAACAACAATCTCTAGCTTTCTGCCTGGCAATACCTACACCGTACATGAGGAAAAGACACTCAGCATCATTTCAGCATCCCCTCCTAAATTTAAAATGATAGAATAAAAAATAATAATGATTTTTTTAAAAGCTTAGTTTTCTTCTTGACTTACAGCCTTTACTAAATGAACACCCCTCCCAGCCTGGTCACCCAGATAGGTTTCCCTGAATGTTACCAGATAAAAAATAAAACGTAATCCTTGCTTGAACGTTCCTGGGACAGGGCCAGGATATTTATATCTTTCCAGGGCAAAACTCAAACTAGGCCTTGCGCTGTCACTTGTGCCAAGAAAAGTCTTGCTAGGACGTGGAAAGAGGAAATTGCTCCCGTTTCCATGTGGACATCAGAAAACTTTGTCTGGAAACAGACGATGCCACACAGACGGTCAGAGAGCAACCAGATTTCCTTTAGAAAGCTCCACACTCCACACTTCTCAAAACTTTTTGGAGGACAGCTCAGGCTTGTTCTTCTTCTGTGTGTGTTTTGTTTTGCTTTTTTTAATCAGGACCTTCTACATGAATAAAACCCCTTAAGTAATCCATGTATCTTTTTCAAACAGTACTTCACACCCAGATACATACCGGGCACCTCCAGAAGCGTGATTTTCATCTTATCTTCCTATGCATAGTGGTTTATATAAGGACTTAGTTTTCGTTCTCTTATATAACACCTATTTTTTCACACTGTGCCTCCAGCCACTACCATAAATGAGGAGTTAAACTGCATGATGGTGAAAAGATTTCATTAATAGACTAGCTTCTAAGCTTGCGAGCAGTCTGCTAAAGGAAAAATAAAAGCAACAGATTTTCAGTTTCAGTAGACAAGGACAGCAAGGGCTCCCTTGTTAGCTTCTATTTATGGTCCCACAGCAGATGACCTGAATCTCCTCCATACTCATCCCCCTCTACAGAGCCTATAGCTTAGATAATTCACTTCTTAATGAAAACACCACCTGCCAGCTGGACAAGAGAATAATTACATTACACTTACATTAATAAAATACATACGAGTCCCGTTTGCTGTGCACAGAGCGGTGCTTTACATCTGGATCTGTGTACAGTAGAAAGACTCTCAGAAATGGGATTTTCCTTGCTGTACTTTGTGGTAATGAAGATCAAGATCTGATTCATGCAATTGCCTGATGCAAATCTACTTGATGTGGGAAAGGCAGCTCTTGGAGTAATAAACTGCCCTTCCTTATCATCTGAGCTCACTGGATTTTGTAGGCTAGGGTTCAACTATTGCATCCGCAAAGTGCTGCCATTCCCACCTGAAACCCCAAGCAGAAGGAAGGAGACACCACCAGGAGCTACACAGAAGGACGGAGCTCTAATGCTAGTCAAATAGAGGCAGGGACCTTATCTGAACTTGATAAAAAAGCTTTGGATTTAATTTTAGGGGTGAGCAAAAGTTCAAGCCAATTAGGCCCCCATATCCCTAATATTATCCACAGCATCAACCAACAGCATGTCCTGCCTTGGCGGTGTGTCTCAGGGTGCATTTCCACCTCTCTGCTAAAAGCCTCATTATTCATGTTTCTGGGAACCAGGGGTAGAGAATTAGAAAACAAAATGCCTGAACGGGCGATGTAGCACATAACAGTTTCATCATTAAAAAGATGGCCACAGAATGAGTCACTTACTGTACGGCCATGGCTGCATCTGCATTGAACTGAGGAGTGCAGGGAATTGATTTCCCCTCCCCAGGAATGGCCTGAACCTTTACAGCTTTTATCCAGGAGGGCAGGAAGACCAGCAGGCACTTTCTGCTGGTTGAATCCATTGCTCTCTTCCCCCAAGAGAGGCTACATCTTTAACAAAAAAGGCTGTGCTGTTGAAGTTTAACCTCCAGAAATTCTGTTAACATAGAAATTTCAGTGATACCATTTCTTTCTGGCTGTCCTGCTACTCCGAACAGAAGCACTTTTCTGGGGATAGTGAGACTTTTCCAATCTATTCCTGCTTTCTTGGCTTTTGCTCCCTAGATGAAGCAGTACTGTAAAAGACCCTTTGGGGACTTATCAATCCATGTCTGCAGACACTTGAGGAAACTACTGGTTGTTTTGACTGAAAACTTAAATTCTGCCATTCAGTTCAATGGTACTAGAAATGCATGATGTTCGCATCTCCTGGACTGCAGTTGTCCTTGCAGGGTGAAAGAACAGGAGCATAGCCTTCAGTTTACTGGTTTACTCACTCCGCTACTGGGAAAAACAGTAAAGTTTCTTCTTAGAAGAATATCATGATTTGGGGAAGTAAAGAAGATAGAAGAAGCCCAGTACTAACTTGCACACAAGCCATCCTGTCTTTCTGGCTGATGACTAAACACATATTTCCTTGAGGGAAGAAAACATCTCCATCACTTTGCCTGAGACCCGAACGTCAGTCCTAGCCAGACAGCAGTCCTAGTTTCACCAGGAGCCAGACTCCAGTCCTGGATGGTTTCCATCAGGATCCCATTAAGCCTGTGCATGTGCAGCTCTCAGAATTTGCAAGAGCCACGTGTGTATTCAAGAGCAGATTTGGATGTTGTGTTTGTTTCTGGCTTCGTAATGGTTCTCATGTCCCTTAAATAACAGATTGTTTTCTGGAAATTCAGTAATTTCTTAAACATGTTCACAAGTTTAGCCCTCTTATCTGGCAAACAATATTGAAGCTATCAAAAGTCTGTAGCTTTTGTTTTGACTTTTGAAGACAAAAGACTGTTTCTCTGAAGGAAGATGTTGGTTAGATCACGTACTTCGGTGCTCAGGAATCTTTTTCCTTTACCATACCAATGCCTGCAGAGGTCCTGCTATGTTTGGCTCCTGATTTGCCTCCTAGGTTCCACAGAATTAGTCTAAATAGATGTGAGGTGTCACAGACTAATGCCTGTGTCACAAAAACAAAAATTACCTCTGAACATGAAATATGCAAAGAAGAAAAATCTTTGCACAGGGTATGGTTCAGGTAGCCCGTATTACAGATCATCCACGATCCCAAGCAATTCCCAATGTTCTTGGCAAAAGCAAGGTATAGATCTAAATTCCCAAACGCAGCAATGTTTATTGCACTAGCTCGGTGATTCACTAAGTACAGGATGTGCCCAATTATTCTCTGTATTTTTCCAATCCTATTTCATAAACTTCAGTTGCACAAGTACAGCAATACATTCTTTCTTGCTTATCCATTAAAATTCATTTTAAGAAAGGCCATCCGACTTGAACAATAAAATCACCAACTGGCTATATGTGTGGGGTTTTTTGTTTTGTTGTCGTAACCATGGAATCAAAAACCTCGGCTGTTAAATGCATATATTCTGTGATATAATCACTTTCTTTTTTGTCTCAACCTGCTGAGAAAAGTTTTGCTTTTAACTTTGGATGCTGGGTTTGTTCCAAATCCAAAAATTAAAAACAGCAGTTCTGAGGGACACAGATATCTAAGCCAACAACATTTGGCTGCCTAACATAAAAATTAGCAGAATTGTTATTACTAAAAACAAACCATTAGATCTTTCCAAGATAAATAGAAACTTAAAATTCTGACTATCAGTTCACAAACAAAGCTTCTCATTTAGTTTTTTTGAACACCACACCGTGGATAAAATAGACACAACTTCAATTTCTGTATCTCTAAAGCTAATTTCCCTACCTTAAGCAAGCTGGCTGGAAACTGAAGCTTCACCTCTTTTTGCTTTTAAGGTGAGTTACTACAAGTAAACATAAATCTTTCTATTGCTGTTGAAATATCACCAAGGTAGCATGGCTGACAGCAAGCGATACCTTGACAAGCATGCCCCACACGCAGGGCTACACGTTCAAGATTATTTTATGAATGAAGTGTGGGTTTTGTTGCGAAAGCAGCAAAGACAACAATGTGGAAGATGAATGCAGTGCAAGGTCCCCATCTCCCACCACAACACACACGCAATGTTTACGAGAACCCCAGCAGCTAGGAAGAATTCAGCTGTGATGAAAAGCAGGTTTCACCTGGAGAGCTCACACAACCCTACCTGAAGCAGATGGGGCAGTCCGAGGTGCCGTGGCTTCCCACCAGCCACCCA
This sequence comes from Haliaeetus leucocephalus, assembly GCF_000737465.1. Lineage (NCBI taxonomy): Eukaryota > Metazoa > Chordata > Aves > Accipitriformes > Accipitridae > Haliaeetus > Haliaeetus leucocephalus. The sequence goes on along the minus strand of NW_010972820.1, from coordinate 8,175,066 downwards.
GCACCCACTGGTGCCAGAGATGCAAAGGAAAGCCGGAATTCCTAAACCTCCGGCTACGATCGCCCTGGCTGTGTCCATATGAGTGGGTGGTCCGGAGCAGTTTTGAAGCAACTCCCCTGGCCATCCCTCCCATTGCAAGCTGCCTTGGTTCACAGGGCGGCTCTGCTCGGCCCAAATGAGATTCCCTTCAGAGAAAACAAAATGGGAAATTCAGGTCCAGGGATGCACAAAATGCCCTCCCGTCTTTTAACGGAGATCGAAGGATCTGAAACAAGCGGTCGCTTGGACAGATTCAACCTACATACGCAGTGGGACCATTTGGTCCAAAGGACCAGACTAAACCTGGTCTGGAATAAAATGCTCAGTTTGAATATAGTGTAGATACAGGAGCCTCTGCACCTGCTGCTTTGATCTACTCATCCTCTCCCACTGTGCCAAACAGCGCGACAAAGCCCCCGTCTCTCTAGCGTGGAGAGCTGCCAGGCCAGCCAGTGCCTCTTGCCACATGTGCAGGACAGACGCCTACCGAATTTTTCCTGGACAGCCATGTATTGCACTAAAAAACCATTTTATGCACTAAATTTGATGAAGAAGGTACAACCTTCAAATTCCAGATGACAAATCTGCAAGGCAGATCAGACTTCTGGTTTAACGGTGTTGACAGCGTAGGGAGGATTTTATCCCCTGGTCCAGCTCCTATGTGCTTTTCTTTGACTGTACCTGCACATCTGTGGAACCCTATCATAGCAAGTATGCTGGAAGCGGTTCCCTCCTACAAACCTGCAGCCTCTACACCGCTCCAGAAGGCCAAGCAACACCTGAAAGGGAACTGCCATCATTTGATGTGACCCATTAATTAGACCACCTGCTCTCTCCACCGCAGCTCAGAAGGCAGAGACCGAGCTGCTTTGAGACACTAGGATCTGACAAAACGATGCCATCTAAACCAGGCTGGCCAGTTTGAAGCAAGCCCCCTCCTCCTCCCCTCAGCAGAGGTTTACCTCGGGCAGCTGCCCAGCACTGCAAGGAAATTCGTGTCACCTCGCCACTCGGTGCGCGCACCCCGCAGCCACTTGCCGGGCTTTGCAACCTCACTGGAGAGAGACACGAGAGTAAGACAGGCCAAACTAAAACCCTAAGCCCATTAATCACACCCTCATGACTTCAGATAATGCAACGTGCAACATGCACCATATGCTTATGTAGGTCTTGCCTTTGGCCATAATCTAGATTATGGAATAAGCTAGGAGCGGGGCTGCGGTGAAAAAAAGAAACAACACAAGTGAGGAGGGACAGGCAAGGGTCACGTGAATTCACTCCCTCGATGAAAGGCAGTTATGCAAAGAGTTCATACCTGAACTCAAATGGCTCAATTAACATTCCTGAAATGAAACTCATCAATTCTCCATGTAAAATGAGGCCAAAACTGATGGCACATACCCACTCTTTGACACGCTCAACGCTTGAAGTGGAGTTCAAATGGATCATTGCAGCTTCACAAAGTTCTCCGTGAAGAACTGCCAAAGGAGCAAAATTATGTGAAATACCACTTTATCATTCCTACAGTGGAAGCAATGTGCAATCACAGAAATGGCAGCCGAAGAATGCAGCTGAAGTAGTTCCTCTGACCTGCTGCAAGGCACTGAGAAAGCTCTTCAGCCTCGCTGGCAAATTGCACGGAGCTCAGCAGCACAGTCATTTCATGCCTGTATTTGCAGACAATGTTGCATGGTATTTTAAGATCTGCATTAATAGAAATCTTTTAAATAAAAAAATCAAATGAAAATTGGACATACTCAAATTACATTATTTCCATGCTGTGTTAAATACGAATCCTGTTCAGTATAACTGTAGAATATTTCACATGGAAAAAAAAATAATTTTGAGGGGGAAATGAGCCATGCAGAGATTTACAAAGATTTAAAATCAAATGCATCAGAAAATGAGTAATCCTATTAGACCAATTGTTTAAAGTCAATGACTTTCTAAAAAACGTGCTGTATTTCCAACAAACTCCAATCTGATATAGGAAGTTTTGGATAAATTGATACAGTACATGGCTACACGGCTCTTTCTGATCCTAAAATCTGTCTGTGCTAACAGCTAAACTAGAAAACACCTAGGCTGTTTCCATCTCCCTTGCACTAGCGGAGAGCTTTCTAGGGGAGTTTGATGAACACAAGCTGCTGATGGAGCTTGTTACCTCCCACGGCAGTAGCTGTGGAAGACACATCCTCCAGCAAAACACCGGTGGGCCCTCTCAGTGTCAGGGCGATGCTGCGGGCTGCCCTTCGTGCCAGGTCTGGGACAGAGGGGTGTCAGAAGAGGGATCTATTTCTAACTTGGCTTCAGTCGCTGCTGTGACTTCCAATCCTATTACTCACTGGGAGAAACATCAAAAGATAGATAGGCACTTGAAGAAATTGCAAAATTTTTTCAATTTACACGTGGAAACAGATCTGCCACAGACCCAGATCGCTCTGGAGTCCCTGACAATGGACACAAACAGAGGGTGAGGCAGAGGAGAGGAAGAGTTGATCCCAAATACGCGTGTTTCTGGATGCGTGCTGCTTCCCCCCAGCTCCCTCAACTGATTCACAGACATCTATGCCCAAGCCTTTGCAGAATGGCGTTTACACTGGGGAGAGGGAAGTCCCAGAGGGAAGGACAAGATCCTTTAACACTTAACATGTTCTCTAAACAGCCTTAGTCTCCACATACAGAGCCCCTGAGTTTTTATTCTATCTCCCAGAATCTTTTTTTTGCCCGCAGATAGGGAAAGATTGTTTCTAGGTGATAAAACTGTGTTAATTCCTGCAACTCCACCTGGCAGAAATAGCAGGACACTTCAAACAATGTGGTTTGCATGGAAGTCATTTACCTTACCGGGGCTTTAATGCACACAATAGAAAATGTCTTTTTATCTTCATCAAAGACCTGCTATCAGCTCAAAATCCCATTAGCTTAATAAAACAGAAAAAAAAAAAGAGAGAGAGTGGGGGTGGGGGGAGCAGGGGTGGGACAGAAACTGCCCAGAACCTCTTGTGTATTTATTGTCCCATTCAGCCCACCTGAAAGGGCTTGTTTATACCCAGGTAAAAGCCCAGACTGATGCCAGGATTAGGAAAGAGTCTCCTTCTGAGCTAAAGATACCAGATTTAGACACCCGTGGTAGCTAAGTGGTACCTAAGTGCCATAATGGGAAAGATGGGGAGTGGAGCGAGTTTCCTCCAGGGTACGATTCAACCCAGCAGAAACGTGAGCTGTGATGTGGAGGACCCTCTCCTCCCTCGCCCGCAGAGAGGACCCTGGGCACACGCAGCCCTTGGGGGGCGCCCACACGTCGGGGGATGCCGCAGTGCCCGGAGGAGCTGATGGGGGGGGGCAGCTCCAGGTAAGACCGCTTCCCCTGAGAGAGGCACAGAGTGCAGAGGACACAGTAAGGAGAACTGCAGAGGCGACTGTTTTGCCCGAGCTCTTTCAGTTAATCTTAGATAACATGAGTGACAATAGTAGGTAATAAACAAATGCGTAAGTATCCAACCCTAAGCCTCCTGAGCATCTTTGATCCCAGCGAGCCACACCGCCAAACGCTCGCAGCACTGCAAACCTACCAGGAGGCTGGGGGAGACACCAAAAAACACACCACCAAGCATACCGTGACGCATCTCAGTGAAAACTAACCTGCCCCAGCTGCTCTGCTGAAAAGCAAGCCACAGAGCAGAGGGAAGGAGGGCTCGCCCTCCAGAGCCAGGGGACAAACACCGGACGGACGGCTCTCCCGTCCCACGCGCTGCTCGGCCGGCACGGGCAAGCCACGTTATCTTGCGTTTAGGGCAGAGAGGACTCAAAGGCTAAATATCCTTCTTGGACTGGGACTACAGGCACAAACCGTGATTTTTATCAGCAGTTCCTGTGCTGCAGAGTGATGCTTTCTGAAAACACGTCAACCTGCACCATTACAAGCGTACGATGCTTCTACCCCTCCCCAACCAGTCTTGTTAATAAAACACAAAGGCGTCCTCTTAAGCAACCTTCCTCCTGCAACTCCCCCTCCAGCCAACAGTAGCCAACCACTAAAAATAGTTAAAGGTAAAAGCTGCTCCATGGAGGTCCTAAAGACAACAGCAGCGCTGCGTGCCTTGAAGGAATCATTTGTCCCTAACATCTCAAGCACTCAGACAGTGATGGACAGAGAGATGCTTGGCTTAATGCTCCTTCCCCTCTCCCCTCCCCTTCTTCTTGGAAAGGGTATTGTGGTTGAACACTTTGCTCCAAGTACCCATAACCGTCCCTGGCTTTAAATGCCTCTTTCCTCCAGGAATCATTTCAATGTAGGCCACTCTATTTATGCTGCTCTTCCGTAATTGTGGGATAAAAGAATATCGCTCACAAGACACGCCTGCTTGGTTTGCAACCCATCTCCAGGCGGTGCCAACAATAGGACTGCTTACGGCTAATCCATTTACTCGGCTTACCTGTTATACTCCCATCCCCTTAATAAGCGCTACACAGCAGCTTCACCGAACTTGGAAACTAAGTGACCCATAGTAACCTCCCCTGTGCCACGTACTTGGAAAGCCGTGGATTTGGATTAAGACAGAAGCAAGCCAAAATTGTCATGAAGCTTCCAGTGGCCTGCCAGCGAGAGAAGATGCCTACGCCTTTCCCTGCATGGAGACCGCACTGTAACCATCAGTGGATGCAAGCACCTCCCTCTCCATGGCTAACCTTCAAGGAACGGAACCCAGACATGACACAAACAGCAGTTCCCTCTTCAGCGCCTGAAAAAAACCACCTTATACTACACTGTCCCCTCTGACTTTTTTTTTTTTTTTTTTTTTACACCCTTATGCAGGTAGAAAAGGTTCCCGACGTGCTGCTGACTTTGCTGGTAAAAGGGCTTGCAGCCTGCTGCAAGTGGCTCTGCTATGCCAGAGCTCACCATTTCCCTTCTTCTCTTCAAGAGCTTCAGCTCTACTTCCTCACGCAAACTGCAGTGCGAGGTAACAGGCAAACAAAAAGCAGCAGAAAATGGAGGCTGGAGTTTCAGTGGGTTTAGAAGAGCTGCAGTTCCTTCATCTACAAAAGGCTAAATTCTTCACCACATGCACAGCAGAGTAGGGAAATGGATGAAGAATACAGAAAAAGGACATTATTTCCACTTAAATCAAAACAAAACACTTAGCATATCTGGGTAGGTAAAGAAATCTGTCTTTCCCTACAGAGAGGCATAGAGAGGGAAGTGGGCATTTTGGAACTCTGACTTAAGAAATATATTCAATTACAATACCAAGCAAACAAAAATCCACCAATCAAATTCAATTTAAAACAAAAACCTAATACTGAGACCACTGACTGTGGATTTCAACTTGGTGCCCACCCCTTGATTGCTAAAGGTAGGGGAGACAGCAGAACAGACCTGACCGACACATCTCTGCAACAACGGGACGCTCCAAGCCTCATAGTTCAATCTGAAGAGCCAAGGGCAGTATGCGTCCTCATGAACATCTAGTGTAGAGTTTTGAAATTTCTCTGTTCAGTAATGTATTTATCCCTAACGTCTCTGTTCATTAATATATTCATCCCTGTAAGTCCTTCCTGAATATTATTAAAGCACTTACTTTCTTCATATTAATTGTTATAATACAAGATAAAGAAGCGGCCAATAGTACTGAGACTTGCACTTCACAGTGAACAGTCTGGTTTATCCAACAGTAAATACAACCTTTGATTTAATTTCTACTTGTGATATAGGACCACCATGATAAATTCCCCCACCCTCGGTGGGACCAGAGGTCCCTCTAGCCCAGTAACCACGGGTGGTCCACAGCAGGTATCTGGGGAAGAGGCTGAGAGGAGGGGGGCACAGGGTGATGGTCCCTCCTGCTGCCAGCAGCTCAGGGACACTGGGGAGCAGAGGTGAGATTTTCGTGTTGTAAAAAGCCCATCCACCAAGCCCACTCCATTAACCTCTGCCTACTGGATTCCACTAATGGTATAAAATAGTATTTGTTCCTTTATGTCCCATGTAAACAAATATCTTTGAGAAAAAAAGTCACAATTAGGAAAAAGAAGTAATTTGTAGGTAAGAGCTAATTTTCCCATCAAGACTGCAGAAATACTCTGCAGCAGACACTAAACATGTGGAGTAGCAGCACTGCAGGCTATAGAGCAAAAGGAAAGCACATTTGTACCTTTAGCTTCACAATCAAACTGAATTCAAAGATCCTGAATCCCTAGCTGTGAGAAGCAATTTATTCATCGTCTGGTGTATACAACACTTGACACTACAGAGGGCAGCTTGACTGGCCTTCGCTATACATAATTATTATTTGTTAGACTTACAATTTGTGCTGAACTATCAATCTCCGGATAACTACTCTCTGCCAGGGAAGGGATGGGGGAAGAGAAGTTAGACAGAATTTTCTAAAATGTGACATACGTGTCTCTCACCACATTACCTGGCACACCTATCTAGCATATGACTAGACAACCCTCTCAACTCTTGGAGCAGCTAAAAATAGACAGTTCCTCAGTCACTCAATGTACAAATAGTCACCTCCACACCTACCAAACACAAATTATACTTTGTAGTGCCTACAGATGGATGTGGAACTAGTACTTGATGGAACAATAAATAGGGTTTTAGAGAATTCCATTATTTCAAAAAGCTTAGAGTGTCTATAATAGAAAAAAAACCCAAACAAAACCATAATGAGCAATACTTACATAAAATGATATTAAGAAGAGTAAAGGACTACCAGAGTAAAGCCCTAAAAGACACACCTTTCAGGGAGGACAGGAGTCCAATTGATTCAGATTATCTAAGAGAAGACCAAGAAGTGACCTGGTCCCATATACCTTCACTAAGCGAAGATCTCTGATAGCAGGCATCGGCTGAAGTTAGCACATGAAAACAGAATACAAAAGAACCCAGTGGCTTGAAAAATTCAGAGTGGAAAAGCAGTACCAAACTTCCTACAGAAAAAAGGTAATGAACCGCTGGAAAAATTTCCAAGAGCTTTATCACCTCATGTCTTTAAATCAGGACTGGATGCCTTTAAAGTACCCTCAAGCTCAGCCAGAATTTATGTGCTTGATGCAGGAATTATTAGCTGAAATTCGATGTCCTGTATGTCACACAGACGTCAGATAATGAGCATAATGGGTCCCTCCAGCTTTCAAATCTATTAATTCTACTCTGTATGTGCTAGGAACTCAATTACATTTCGTAGCTACCAAAACCTATACAAATATTATCACATTGCTGCAAAAGACAAGCTAAAGAAGAAAGAGTTTACAAATCACAAAGCATCGCAAAATGAGGCTTCTTAGTGCACCTTAAGACAAAAGTGCATTAATAAATTAAAAAAAAAAAAAAAGCTTATAAAACTCATCTAGACCTAAGGCAATTTCTCCTCACATTACCCCAGTGTTAACGCACTATTTTTTTAATAACACTTCTTACTTAACAATTAGTATCAATAATTATAACAAAATGTGTTCACCTATTTTCTGCACATGACTGGAAAAAAAAGAATAAAGGGAGGAGAATTCTCTTTTCAAGTCCAACACCTGGACCTTAGTTGATAAGAAGTGCTCTCTTTATGGATGCTTTATTCCAGAATGGAGAAAAAAATTGTTAGAGAATAAAATACTTTGAGTTGAAATAGCAATTTCCATCATTAGCACTAGCAGACATTAGCAGCTACCTTCTCATAAGGATGCATCCTACCTTGTGCCTGGCCTGGATGAGGGACTCCTAGTGCTCGGTGCTGTACAAACGCAGAGTACCAAGAGATGCCTGCTCTCTCAGCCAGCTTGTTTACAGCAAGCTCTCTTTTCCGCATCTTAAGGAAATGCAGGTAGGTGAGAGAAACATACTTTTCAGAAACCACAGCGGCACTTTGCATCACTCCAACATCTCTCCCTTCCCCTCTGTGCCATCACCTCCCACCCTTTCTTGCTAAGGTTGAACGGTACATGCTTACTTACACTTGTAAGTTGATTAATCAAGGTTGCTGCTACATAAAATGAAGTAGATAGGGCTCCATCGTATTTCTACATTAATGTCACTTCACTTAATCCAATCTCTTTATTACAGTCAATCATTAGGCATAGTTTTCAAATTTGCAGCTAATTATTAATAGAAAGAATTTTCTGGTGATTTTCCCCCCCCCAACAAAACAGAAAAAAAAGGACTAGTCTGTTTTTTTTCAGAACAGGCTTTTTCTTAGTAATAAAAAGGATCATATGACAACAGTTTTGCAGTGTATCGTGCAAGCTCTGCTGGAGTCAATCCAATTTCTATACAAGTGCTGCCATTTGGACAACAAAGCCGCCTTATTGAAACAGGCAGGCTTCATCTTAATTCTGGCACTACTGAATGGAGAGTACACACTAGCCGGGGAACAATGAACCAAGAAAAGAGTTACAAATCTCTCGTGACAACTGCACGCCAAGGAAGAGAAGATGCATTATGATAGCGTTGTTTGCTCTGCTCCTTCCCAAGACCACCTTCAAACAAAGATAGCTCTTTTGCACCCCAAACTGAAAGCTCTTTCCAGATTTTGCGTGTGTATCTTCAAACCCCCATCACCCATCCAGGGAGTCCCTCCATTACAGCTCCACTCCTTGGACAAAGGTGAAAAAAAAGAGGCTCCCACCTTCCCACTCCCTTCCCTCTCCTCCCATTCTCACCTGTCACCCCTGTTATTTAGAGCCTGCCCTGCTATTTTCATGTTTAAGGCACATACAACTGGACTATTGTACTGTTCTTGGGAAAAATAATATTTGCCCTTTATTTGATTTACATTACTTACTTCTCAGTGAAATTTAACTGCTGAATTCCTGAGACTTCCTGAAGTTTAGCTTAGTGCAAGAATGCCTGCCCTGACCTCGGCTCCTGCAAGGAATGGGGCAGCTTTGCTCACACTGGTCCCCAACTCTCGTGGGGACACAAGCTGAAACTCCCCACCACAGGACGTGTTTTGATGCACCATTACATACGGCTGTAGAAATACATGCTAAAGGATATAGGTGGTAAGATATATTGCTCAATAGTACGCGTTAAATCCCTTACAGAACAGGTTAGAAAATGCTGTCTCCTACCTAGTGTTTCCTTCCAACGTATATTTTTAAGTGAGAGCAGAAGCAACCGATATAACGCCACAAAGGTGTGGGGGGGAATTCAAGGTAGCAGAAGATCACCTGCGCACCTCTCCTTCATGCCAGCAATTCTCAGGTGGCTCCGTGCGACATTACCGAGGAGAACGCGCAACTCCTAGGCAGAAAGGGTTGGTGGCTCCAGGCTTGGCTCTCGCTTGCAGCAAAGCTTTTCCACTTTGCTTTAGTTTGCACAGGAGAGAGACTCATAGACTGCCTACGTGGGAGCAAACCACATCTTTTCTTGCAGTTCAAGACCCTTTTACCAGTGTTTGCAGTAGTTCTAGAAAACACGGCAATGTGTATTTATCCCGACCAAGAATGATTACAGCTCTTCGAGCTGCTTGCTTTTTGGCAGGGTAAATGCAAGGACACACATACACCCATGTAAACATGCATACACATAGAAGATACGACAAAACCTTGTGAAACCTGAGAAACAGGCCAGCTCAGTCCATGAGCTTCAACGTAATGAGTTTCTTAAAACCTTTCAGGTATTTACTCTGGCAAATACAACCTGATAATACAGGTATTTGTAATATAAATCAAATACAGGTACGTGCATGTTTTTTGTTGTTTTTTTTTTTTTAATTAAAGCAATTACAATCTTTTAAATATTTGAATATAAAGCTTTGCTAGGTAATTCTGGTAAGAAGTTGAGGAAAATACTAGCTTCAAAGACTCCCAGAGAGAAACACCAACTCATCACAAAATACTAGGTATTTACAGAGGGATTTTTCAAGGACAACAGCAACAGCTTTTTCTTTGTATCCCACTAAAAGCCAACAGGAGTTGAGAGACCAACTCTGCTAGTAAACCTGAAAGTCTCCTCATTACTGTTCAAATGGAAACACTGGAAAGCATGAATGACTTTAAATTAAAGCCATTTCTGTCACACCTGGTTTCAGAAACATGCTAATTCTAATGCTGATTTATACAAAATGTCCCTTGGAAAGGAGTGATGGAGGGTCAAAACCAGGACCAGTACCCTTCACATGCCCACACATATGAGACAGGAAGGAGAAAGATCTGGTACTTTCTTTTCCTTATTAATAAATAGCTTTGAATTCTCACTCAGCAAAAAGGAATTAATTTTATCTCTAGTGGATTGCAGCATCTTGGCAGCAAACACAGAACGCAAGTTTAATCTTTCTAGACCAAGTCCTCAAGCATGGATGATATGAATGAAAATATGCAATAGGAGTTTTTCTCTCTGCAAATCATTGCATGGGAGGGATATGAAGCAAGTTACAGACCTAATGAACAGATTTGCTCAGCTCAGCCATTTTGCTGTCCGGTGAGGGAAGCACAGCTTTTGTTTTCTTTGACAGAATGGGATTACTGCTCAGGTTTCTTCTGACACTAGGAACCTGGGTCCACAGCCTCCAACAACCACTGCTCACTTGCTTCTAAACCTGAATTACTGAAAGGTGGGGAAAATGAAAAGCCCGGGAAGCCGGGAAATTTTGAGGACATCAGAAAAAGGTAAAAAAGTAAAAAGTCCAGTCACTCAAAGTACTCAGAGAAGCCCCTGGAGCTAGAAGGGATGTGTCGGAGCATGTGGTCCAGGTCAGGGGATGTCCTCCAGTATCGCTAGAGCAATGGGCACAGTGAGACAACAGAAGACTCGGGCTGTGCCTAACAGGTCCTCCCACCAAAAGTAAATTACAAAATAAAATGTGAAAGGTGTCGTAAGGCAATAATTACCAATCTGCTAATAAAGGCAAAGTTTGACTATGTTCAAAAAGCTGCTAGACCAGCTACATGAAGATCTGAGCTCTCCACTGAACACTTTGCTTGAAGACCACAGCTAAAACTGGCTCACATAAATCAGCCAAGAGTTCACCTTTCTGTCCATCAGAGTCAGGGTTCACAGTGCTTAGAAACCCATAAATACAGGTACAACAAACTTCAAGGGGCATGCACATCAAAAAGACGGCTGAGGTCTCCAGCAGCTGTCAGGGATCCTGAAAGCCCTGCAGGACCCTGCCTTTGACTGCCAGAAAGTGCAACAGTACCGAGATGATTTGGGTCCAAAGGCTTGGACTGCTCTGGGAAAAAATTCTAAGGCGCTCTCATTTCAACTGTGTCAATCTTGTTAGGGAAAAAAACGCAATTATCCAAAGAGTCCATCACAAGTTCTAACTGACAGAAGCTGCTGATGAGAGAAGCTACCAGGTCCTTCAATTTTAGAAGTAAAAAAAGTGCTTTTGTTAAGAAAAATCTACTAACTTACTCCACAGAACTCTTGCAAAGCACTGAGAGGCAACTGAGGGGTGAACACAAGCACCTCCATCATCACTGTTCAACACATTTAAATCCATAGGTTAACACTCTGATAAAATATACCAGATCTTGGACTCAGTTCTATCCCACTACTTGCAATTTCTAAAAAAACCCCAGAAAATAAAGGATACCTTGTGAATTTATCATACCAAGTGCCTAGAGAAGAGGGTTCAGGGTACAAGGTTACAACTGCCACCTATTCTTCAAGCAAAGGAAGATGGAAGGCGACTGCTGCGGAGTCAGCCCTGCCCTTCGTTCAGGTGCCAGTGATTGAGAAATGCAATGCAATTAAAAATTTTCAACAAAGAGAGTTTGTATACTCTATCTGATTATCAGGTGTCTTAAGATTACACTTAAATAATTAGATTAACAATGCAAAAGGAAAGAAATACCTCTTTGTGGGGGGGGGGGGGGTGGTGGTGATCTTTTTTGTTAAAGTATCATGGAAAGCACAGATAAATTTCCAGCACAGTAATACTGGAAATCTCCTTCATCTGATTCAGGAATTCCAGAAAGGAAAAGAAGGGGGGGGGGGGGGGGGGGGGCCCGCAAAACAGAAGAC
>NW_010972820.1:8150564-8163040 GCF_000737465.1 Haliaeetus leucocephalus | reverse complement strand
GGGGGGGGGGAATCTGTAAATAAGGAGACATTCAGAAGTGCCCAGTCTATTCAAGGAAACTTTTAAAGTTCAAGAACCAGCTCTTTTAAATCTTCTGCATTTGACTTTGTTTCCAGTGTTATAAATTCAGCCCAACCAAGGGGAAATGAACATAGATTTAGAAAGAAGTGCTGGGGAAATAAGATGAGCTCCTTTATGTTTCCCGAGTGAGGAGAGGTCACTCTCTAAAACAATGTAAAATATGGTATTAATTTCAGTCAGCTTGTCATAACACACTGAAGGTCTGAGCTACTTTCCAGCAACACCCCGAGCCAGACTGAAAACAATAATAAAAGTCCAAATGACATTCTTTTTGAGCACAGAGGCTCCCAACAGAGAGAGGCAGGCGGCAGAGCCTTTCGACACCAAATGAGCCAGCTTTTGTGCTGCCTTAATGCGACCGTCATCCACACACAGATGTGTCCTGCTTGACTGCAGAACCGTCCTAAGTCACAGTGATGTCCTCTCGCCTTGTCCCTTCCCGTCTTGATAAGAGGTTGCTTCTTTAAGTGCCCAACTTCTTGGACAGAACTTGTTTAAGCACAGTCTAAACCCTCTCCCCATACCCAGCCGCACTGACTCTGGAGAAGCAACTGTCATGCTAAAGCAAGAGTTTGTAAAATGATGCCTAAACATGGTAAGTGAAAAAAAAAAAAGAAAAAAAAATTTCTCAATATGTTCTTTTATTGTCTGGGAAAGTTGTTCACACTGTTCCTTAAGAGTCTGTGGAAAAACAGAATTGTAGTCCAAAATTAATGTCACATTATGACATTAACTCAATTTTCATTCCCTCCTTTCTGAGTCAGAAGACACAGAAGAACATCCTGCATTAAACCTGCATTAAATGCTTCTCTGGCATAATCCTGCATCTGTATATGGATAAAATCAAAATGACGAGTATGCAACTACGAATTAATTTTCCGTTTTTCCTGCAGTAACTCCTGTTGGGCAGCAAACTATGACCACCACATGCACAGGGCTAATGAAACAACCCCACACAAAAATAATCATTGGAGACAAAGAAAAGGGAGAGGTTACTGGAGGGCAAATAAACCTAACCACTGAGAAATACCTAAAATAAGCAAGGAGTTTACAAAACTGTTCTCAAGTCCGTTCCATTAAATCTGAATTCTGAAATAATTTCTGCTGAGGAGGAACCATTTCACCTAGCATATTATGCACTGATGTAATTATTAACACATCTTCATTCTGGCATGGAGAAGTAGCTCCTCACCAAAATGGTGATCCAATGGTAATGGCAACCCACTAATATTTGCTATAGGAAAATGATGCACAAAATATGTGGCCCATTGCAGGTTTGTTCTGAATACACCTAATTACCTACAACAGAATGAAATTTTTAAGACGCTGCAAAGGAAACGTTGGGGGTTTTGAGTTACCTGCCCGGACTCTGCAATGAACAGAGCCTTTTGGTCACTTGGCTCTGGTTCACCCCAGCACCTCCTGCCTGAGGGAGGATGGCTGTAAATCACACCCTGCGAGACCGTGTCAACATCCTCCATCTTCAAATGGCCTGGTAGGATCACCTCATACCTGGCAACACTTGCAAGATCACGTAGGCAGTTGCCTCTCAACCTTTAGGATTTAAATTTTGCTGGCCCAACATGCAAGGAAGTCAGAAAACCTCCCAAAACGCGTGGCCTCTGAGTGAAACCACTTGCACAATGTGGAAGAGGCTGGGAGGAGAGAGGAACGTCTTTGGATTTTGCTTATCTTGCAGAATACCAAATGATCTTAATTGCTTCGTCTATTAGAGATAATGATGAAGGATCTGAGTTGACTCTATGTGGAAGCACAGCACTAATTCGAAACAAACTCTCAGGCTGAAAAGAATAAACACAACTCCCTCAATAAAGTACTGACTGGAGATGGCAAACGTGGGAAGACTGGACAACTGTGTCCCAGCACCGTAAAGAAATATTAATTCCTAAAGAAAGGTTTGCTTTCCCCAGGTGGTTGGTGAAAAAGAGGCAGAAGGTTCCTAAAAGACAGGTTGCCTTTGATCCTCTTAATGCACTAGATTAAAAACAATTTCATTTCTTTTTGCCAGAGGTCTTGGGAGCATCTGTATCTCGGCTAGCTTTAAAATACTTAAAAAACAATTCAGTCCCATCTCTTGCTATTTATTCCTTTAAATGACAGTGTTCGGCACAAGAGGCTAGTTCCTGCAGCCAAAAAGGTATTTAAATGCAGACATGCTATCCGGCTGAAGTATCACATACATTTACGATCTTCCCTTTATGGCTCTCCAGTCCCTGACTTGGACATCGCCCCACGGGAAGAGGGGAATCCAGAGGAAGATGGGAAGTCCCCACCAGCGGGTCTCCCAAAAGGCTGCAGAAGTTCTGGGGGACGCAGCACTCACGTCCTAAGCATCCACCCCAACTCCAGCGTACCACCACCAATGTGTTGGTACCCACACCAGGACCAGGCTGTCCTGGCAGCTCAGGGTGGGGGGGCCTTCACCCACAAGAAGGAAAGAGATAGCAGCCACTAATTATCATTCTGCCATCAGCACCCTACTGGCGTCGATTTGGCCGATTTTCACATTAATCCATGCTGCTTTAAACGGGAAAGGACTCAAGTTCACTGAGGTGAGCAGTAAGGGCAGGGTGAAATATCTCCTTGGCTTCGGCTGGCAACGCGTAGAGCCAATATCTGTTGATGAAGCCTTGGCCTCGCAAGAAACCGCGCGGGGAGCGTGCCAGCCCAAAACGCCTCTGTCCTCGCGCCCCGCAGGCTGGCCATCGTCTCCCCTTTACAACTGGCCACCCCTTGCAGCGACAGCCGGACCCTCAGCCTTGGCGAGTGCTCCCCTAACCTCGCTGAAGCTACGGCTGCCCAAATACCCATCCGACGGGGCTAGCCAAGGAGGCAGCCAGCAAGGGAAGGAAGCCCCTGTGGCACAGGTGATGGGGCGGGTATTTCGTACACCACCACGACAGAGCAGTACATACAGGAGCGCGTATACGCTGGCCCCTTGCGTGCCCCTATTTGTGTTTGCAACAGCGTGCTGGGGAGTACAGACCCTTTCCCTTTGGTTGCCCCTAGCAGAAATGGGGGGACCTCAGCAGAGGGTATGGAAAGCTGTCAGCATCCTGGCTAAAGCTGCTCTGCCCAGCCTGCCAGCGTCCTCCCCCACACCCCCCAGCAGCAGGAATACCCCCAAGGTACAACAGCTGCTCCAAAAGAGGAGAAAAGTCTCTTATCTGGCACAGCATCGCCTCGGCAGAGGAGCCTGCGAGAGGCATGCAATAAAAACAGGGTGGTAACCGTAAATCGCCGGGATCTTTTTGGCTGTGCGGAGCGCTGTCAGAGCCATAAGGCAAGGCAAGGCTGCTGCCCCAAGGGACCTGGAACCGCGTTTGGGCTGATAACCACACAAGCACACACACACAAATGGGCGCAGAGCTAGAAAAGCCAGGGGCGAAGGGGAATCACATTCAAGGATTAAAAGCAACAAAAAAATGACGAAAAAAACTTTCTTTCCTCCCCACAAAATCATTAGAGGGTTTTGAGTCCCTTCAGTCACGGCATTTTCACAGGGGCTTTGTTTCAGTAAACAAATTGCTTTTAATGAACTTTGTTAGCCCTCCCAAGCCATTTGTTAAATGCAGGGTAATGGCAGAATGCAGAGGTGACAGTTTTACCAAGAACCTTTTTCCTCTGGAAAGCTCTTTCCTTGCTGCTAAAAAACATTTGCGCTTCGGACCAAGATCACCATTAAAAAACCACTTCCCTCTTTTGGGAGAAAAAAACACAAGCTCCAAACCGTGCCTCTTTCAGAACCAAATTTCAAAAATACTAAATACTAAAACTTGCTAGCTAACACCCAGAAGGGTTTATATTCATCATCAAGATAACCGAGGCTGCCTTTTCTAACCAAACCGAGCCAAATTCAGCCCATGCAGCACCAGCCCAGCCCCTTTGCCTCCTGACAGATGGACAAACTTTAGTCCTCGGTTGCCGCATCAATTCCTCCTGGAACCCGTGGAAAGCACAGGGGCGCACGCCCTCTCAAAGCTCTTCAAAAATATTCTGAACAGCCGTTTTAATTCCCCTTCCCGTTACACTTACTGAAAAGAAGGGGAAAAAAAAAAAAACAAACCAAAACCACCTTGCCCCTCTGCGGCGCAGCCTTGCCGAGCTGCACCAACTTCAGGCATACAGCAATATTTAAGACGAGCTGGGAAGGCGCCAGATTAAACAAAGCCGGGCGCGGAACGGCGCGGCGGCCGAGCCCAGCTTGCTGAACTGACCTATATTCACGTCCCGGCAGCCGAGTGGGGCTCAAATCATCCAGCCGGCGTGGCAAAAACCTGCAGGCAAGCAGCCCGTGCAGCCCAACCCCAAATTTCTTCAGAGATACAAATAAAAGATCATATTCACCGAAATAATAAACGTTACACCTGTGGCACGGCTTGGCTTCACGCGGCAGACTGTACGTCTTCAGCCTTTCGAAAGACCTCGGACGCTGGGGGAAATGCTTGGGTTGGGTTTGCTTTTGTCAGAAACCGCACGCAGAGCGCGGCGATGGGACTGGGGATGGGGAAGGGCCTTTCATTTCCCCGGCATCAGATCAAAATCCCACCTGGGTCAGCTTCTGCGTGCTGCCTGATAGCTGTTAAAAGGCCTGTGTAAAACGAGTTGGCTGTTTTAATCCAGTTTCAAGTGGATTGTGCTTAGATCCCAAGGTGGTAAAAGCTTTAGCAATCAAGTGGACAGGCTCATACCCTCCACATAAAGCGCAGTACAACCAGTACTAATCAGCAGCAGCCATGCAGGAGAGAAGCCAAGGATGGAGAGGAGGCTGGAAATCCAGTTACCCACTCCATTCCTAGAAATGATTCAGCTAGATTGGACTTACAGCAAATGCGCAGAAGCACAACAAGGAGCTTGTCTTTGCTCCCTACGTTTTATGAATAAGTATTTCAGCTCCTGAACCCTTGATCTTTCCTCCCATAAAATGCCATTGCAAAAGCCAACTCATATTTTCCACACACATGGAAAAGTATTTGCTACCCATTCAATTTCTTAAACAAACACACACACTTACTCACCAGCTTTCTCCCTCACCCCTTTTGCATTTTTTCTTAAAAAAATGCTTAAGTTTCTGCTTTTTGGGTCTTTCGTTTCAATATTACAGTATTCTTTTTGCCTGTGCCATCACTAACTTTTGGAGGGCAGCACACAACTTCAGGACAACACAGTAAGCCATTAAAAAAATACTAGGATTTCTGCTTTCTGTTTACAACCCTATCCTAGCACAGTGTTTTCCTGTGAGATTTTCACTCTCGCAGAGCAGTTGACAAGTGAATGAGAAATTAGTAAATGCCTTGTCTGCACGGGAATAAAATAAATTAAAGAAAAAAGAAGTCTTAAACCCCTTAAAGCACAGCAAATAGGAGAGGCAAAGGTGGTGTTCTGGAAGTTGTACGCGTGCAATAACTACGTGTTACTTTCAAAAACATGCTGCCAGCTGTTACGTACAAATAAATACTGGCTTGCCAACGAAGCCCTAGCCGAAGCGCCGGCACTAGCCGAAGCCGAGGCCGCGGGGGCACGGCTCGGCTGACACCCTGTACATGCCGTGCTGTCACAGAGCGTGCCGGTCCCTCCCGTCCCGGTGTGTCACCGGCGTTGCATCACTGCCAGGGAAATAACGCGGCTGCCTCGCCACTTTTTCACGAGTGACAGCGAGTCTCAATCTCTGAGCCTGTGCCCAGCTCTGCCACCCGCGCGGGCCAGCCTCATCGCGGTACCCTGCTTTTGAGGACCCTTCTTTTTTCCCCCACCGTGGCCTCGCCTGGGAAAAATAACCCCTCTCGCCACCTGAAAGATGTCATGATTAAGCTTAAAGATCGGCAGCCATGTTATTGCCTGTCGTTATCCCCTTAGGCCTCTGGGATTACTGCTTTCACTGACCATTATCAGCGCTCTCCCAGGAGCTGCGCTGCGTTAAATGGCCTCTCCGACGGCCCCTGCAATCCACCGCAAACCCCCAACGCTGTTAAAAGGCCCCAGCGGCCGCTGACAAATCCCAGCAGCAAAACACACGGAACTTTTCTGGGCGCTAACGCAGAAGCGGCAATAGGTGAGATAGGTACCGTCTCGCCAGGCTGCTTCGTTACTCTTCAGCAGGCAGACGGCCACGGCCAGGTTGCCCACGCAGCTTTCGAAGAGCATCTCGGTGCTGCGATCACGATGCAGGAAAGTTCGTTTTTCCAGCTTTATCCACTATTTACCTGCGGCAAACCTGCCGAGTGCCACTCTTTGTAATGGCACAGCTACCCATGGCCACTGCTTGTCATTTTAGTAAGACACCAGTTCACCAAAAATTCTTACTGTATGGTCCAACCACAATTTTACAAAAAAACCTGCAGTTTCCTTCAAAAAAAAAAAAATCATAAGATAAAAATCCCTTTCTTCTGTATTTTGACAGCGCAGGAAAAACCCACTTTGGGTGAGCTTTCAAGAGGGTTTCCCAAATGATGGACACGCAGAAAACACTGCCGATCTCTCCAGAGCACCCTCTTTTCATTTTGACAATTAAATGCATTAGTGTAAGGTTCAGCATTGGCTGCAGCTGCAAACACTCTAGCTGAAACCTGCAAGCTACATACTTGCTCAACCAGATTCATGTTATTATCTTTTCCCTTTCCCTTCATTGTGGCAGGAGTAACAATTTAATTAGATGGGGGAAGAAAAAAAAAAAGCCCGTATTATTTATAACTATAGCGCAAGATATTATTTTTAGCAGAAGAACTCTTAAGAAAGAAACAGTGCCCAGACCGATTTTCATGTACAACTTCCTGAATTTGTGATTCAGAGCCAAATTTCAGGGACAAGTTTAATTTAAGTTTTGATCCTTTTGACCTCGGCGCGTGAGCAAGAGCTCTGGTTTTAGTGCCTGCGGCTTCGCTGCTTCCAAGCTCTATAGATTGAAAACTCAACAGGTCCATCAGATGCAAAACCAGTGGCGCTTCAGAAAAGGCAGCCTTCGGAGAAATAAAGCTGTCAGTCTCCTGTGGTTCTCGGGGAAATTTGGGAGGCGGGGGAGTGTCTACCCTGGCACAATACCACACTGAGAGGAGCGGGACGTATCCCGTTACGGGAACCGCGCGTTCGCAAACAAGCGCCCGAGTCACAGGCTGTTCTGTGCTGTGCGGCGGAGATAACACCGACAGACTTCACGCAGCAAATCCACCCTCCCTGGCAACTTTTCTTTTTTTTTTTTTTTCTTTTTTTTTAACCTAAACTATATTTGACTTCGCTGTCAAGTACTTCAGCACAGCTGCTATTCTCAGGTTCTCCTAAAATACACACAGTAGGTACTGTACTACTGCACATATAAACATCTACCTTCCTACCGCAGCTATTTATGATTAAAATAACTTTTCTCCATTTCTGATTTCATTTCCTCTCTCTGGGCTGCATTCTATGTTGCACAGGAGGTACTTTCAAGACTGCGCCCAGAACCAATCTCTAGCATGAAATAAAGAAATAAAACGTTAGCCTAGTTAGAAGTTTAGAATTTAATGTCCAGTTTCCCTTGTGGGTGACCTATAAACAGGACTTGATCTCTGATGCCTCGCAGTTCAGGGAAAAGAAAGGACTGAAAGCCAGCAATGAGCTAGAGGGGTGTTGGTGGAGGGGAGCTGCCTGTCGTCGGCTGTTCCTTCAGATACCACCAGCGTCGGTTCCAGTCTCTGCTGGGTTTTTTACATATCTTACTGGGGCTTGCACAGGACAAGTCCTCTCTGAAGATCTGACCCAGCTGCAGCTATCACGGTCAAAAATTGTGCAGTTGCACAACAGCTACACTTAGCAGTGGTGTATCTTACTCTGCCTAAAGACAAACTCCTTGAGTGAAGAACATACATGCTTTTTGGCTGCGCTGGAAGAGGATAAAATGGTAGTGTGCAATCAAACAGGCTCTTCCTCTCTTCTGGGACACTTTCATGGTTCAGGGGTTCTCCACTGATGTGATGCATGACAAGGAGGCCAGTGGCTCCTCTGCACTGACACCCACAGCATCACTTTATAAACTCACCCGTCCAGCTTAGCAAAGGGTCTTTCTCAAGCAAACACATCTTGTTTCCATCCACTCTCGCACCAGACAAGCGTGGAGGTAAAGGTATTAACAGCGCAGTTACAGAGCTGAGGGGGCTGTATGCAGGATCGGACACCTCCACCTCCCCGGCCATACTAAGTTTTTAGCTGAGCTCCAAGCAGCAGCTTTTTACTGCACTCAGCCAGCAAGTGGTTGGGGATGTTCAGACAGATGTTCCCAGCACCCGGTCCTTATCCAAAACCCTCCCTTAGAGGTACCTGTTCCACTCAAGAGGATCTTGCTCTCAGTGCATGTATTCCTCCATAATTGAATATGTTCAAGCCCAAAGCTTCTTTTCCTCCCAAAGCTTTTGCACGATTCATAACTTCAGCATGACATTAGCTCTGACACTTCTGGAGGGCTAAGGAAAACCCCTTCTGACTCCCAGAAACATTACTCTGGACATAGTTGAGCAGCTTCATGCCTTGTCCATGACTGTCCTGCCTACTCAGCCAGCTATTAACAAATAATTAACCCACACTGAGGCAAAGGCTCCTTTCTGCCTGATGGGATGGGGCCTCAAGTTTTCAGTGTGAAGCTCCTTTGTACTGAACCCAGTATGTCCTAGAAATCTTTCTGTGGGCAGCTGCACTCTGTATGAACAGTGATATAAACAACAGAGATTAACGGGGTTCATCTCTTGCTGTTAAAGGGAAACAACTACAACCGCTACTAACCATTTTGAGGCAATAAGGGATTTGGGGTGAGCGATGCTGAACCTGGGCTCCGTGACCCCATGGCATACGTCCAAGCGCAGCGGGGGGAAGCTCCCACCGCAGGGCACTGGATACGCATTATTCAGTTCCCGAAGCTGAGCCACAACCCACCCCAGCAGGTCCCAGCCGTGGGCACAGGCACTCGCACCGCAAGGCTGCGTTTCGGCAGCACTGCACTCCGCTCTGCCTCCTGTGTGGAGTCGCTTCCACCCATTTACCAGTGCTTAAAATCGGCTGCGCAACTGTAGTCACGTCAGGAGACAAGCAGCAGCTCCATTTGGTTTTGGGGGAACGCAGAATACGGGAAGCGGCTGGCACTGGTTGGTGTATTTTCAGCCTTTCTTGGACACTAAGAAAAGCTGCCTATTGCTAAGATTCTTGCCGTTGGCACTAATTCACAACTGCAGGAAAATGTTAAGGACCTGGACCCTTCCTCAAACACCATCTAACCGAAGGCCTCGTCCCACTGGGGTGGAGATGGTGCAAATTCACAATCCCAAGTGGCACATTCCCCTCCAACAACCACAGGACAGCTACCTTAATCCTGGGGTTGAGCCCAACCAAGCAATTGGATACCTCCATAAATACACACACTCTGAACCTGTTGCTCCCTTACACAATTTGGTAGGTTTCCTAAACAGCTGTTGTTTCCCAAGAGCCTTAGTCTTCCTCCTCCTTGCTTTTAAGTTCCCCTTTATTTATAATTAAGGAATTTGCATGAGGACTTTACAGAAATTTGCACTTCTGGGATGGAGAAGTGAAATTTGTGATCAGATGCTCTAGATACCCCTATACGTCAGTAAATCAGGGGGCAGGGGTTAAAAGAAAAATACCATGTCACTACTTGTCTGTGCTGCCTGTTCCGCCTGCTCCAAAGCCCATCGTTGGAGATGTGGGGCTGGTGCTCCCCCCGGCCCAGCGCTCTCGGGTCACCAAGGCAGAGCAGGGTACTCTTCTGACACCTGCCCATTTAAAACAACTGCTGGATTTGTAGTCAGAGGAAACCCCCCTCCTTTGCCCTGCCCTGCCCTCAAGATCAGACTGACAGGGAAGGCTGTTGAAGATTTTTTTGTCCTGACTTCTGGCACAGGATCCTCTGGACATCTCAGTTAACAGACACTCTGCACCCCTCAGTTTTCCCTGGTCTTCGCACACCGTATGTCAGTGGTGTGGCTTCTGTCTTTCAACTACAGGGCTTTGGTTTGTCGTAAGGTGATGGAAAAGTGTTTTGTCTGACATAGTGTGTAGGCCAGATCTCTGAGACTCTTTGGAACAAGACGCTCGTTGGCATGGGTGATTAGTCCAGACCCATTGGCTTCAGATCCATTAAAAACTCTTTCTTTGTAGGAGAGAAAGGTGCACATATCTTGCAAAAATAAAGTTACCAACATGTCAGAACCCAAAGCCATGTAGTTTTCTTTGAATTTTTTCTACCTACTTTTCACACCTTTTTACTGAAAGAAGAAGTGGTTTACCATTTGGACACGTGCATCAAACAGAACTCTGCTCGATAGGCTTATCTCAACCCACGGCATGTTAACTCAAGGTTGTTACCTCTCCTACCTCCTTTCCTCGCACACTAGAAAACGTGGAAAACAAACAAAAACCACAAAGGGCACATGGAAAAGCCTCGATGCAGTACAGACAGGACAGATTTTCTGATTCACCTTCGATCTCTTCCTTTTCTGTTTTCCTCAGACACCAGGTGGTACGTACAGGTTCTTGTATCTACACAGGTTGCCGATTTCTGACTGGTGTAGGCTTCAATACATGATGTGCAGCATGGAAAACAAAAGTTATTTAAACTCCTCCACCCTCCGCAAATGCATAGGAAAACCTCAGCTGGCAGCCAGCATGCTGCAGTACTGACACCGTTTCTAAAACCTACAAACCAGCCCCCCGCATGTATTGCTGCAGAGACACTTACCTGCACTTTAAATACGTACATTTGATTTGTTTTTTGAATGCACAGAAAGCACACAATGTAAAAAGAAGACAGTTTTAACATGACACAGAGCTGCACAGTAATGCTCCCTTCGCGTTACGCAGCTAAAGCTTCAGCCGACAGCGCCGGCTACATGACAGAAATACTCCATCAAGCTACTGCTACGGCTCTGCAAAACTGTAAATGATTACAGAATAATGCCCTGCAATCAAAGAACAAAATGTGTGCTGCAGATTAATCACTTTCCAAGACAGGAAAGGAAAGACAGGCTTGAGAGATAAATCTGGCTGGGGTGTTTATGCAAGCGTATCATGCTCCTTAGTACTGAATGTCCCAGAACTTACAGAGGAAGTAAACAATGTGCTGGGGGGGTGTGCGGGGGGTGTGCGAGGGGTGTGCGTGTGCCCGCGCTCACAACCTGAAATAGGACAGCTTGTGAAAAATGCCTAACTTTCAGTTATGAAACACTAGCGTCACAGGTCCCCCGACTGCAGGCTATATTGCTACTGCCTGGGAAAGTCTAAAAGAAGGACCCGTTTAGATACAGCCGATGCTTCTCTTCGGCATTTCAAACTTTCCTACAAGAATCCACAAGGATGCCCAGGGACTCCTGAGCCCTCTCCCCGTCGCCTCAGCAGCCGCAGCAGGCAGGCCGTGTGTTAGAAGGCAGGGACTGCGAGCGCTTCTGGTCGGGATTTACTTCTGGAGCCGCGCTCCGGCAACCTACATTTTCAGCGTCCCTCTAGCATATAATCACGCTGCTTTTGGCTGCTTAAGCAATGCCAGCTTTCGTGCATTCCTCGTTTTTGTGTAAACATATTTACATTTGTAACTCCTAACTGGCTTAACGCTACACAGGCGTTTTGAGGGAAACCCTACCAGCACTTGAATGAAACGTACCACTTTGGCAGTCAATTACAAACACAGTGAAGAAGGGACCGACCGAATCGGGGGGGCTGCATTTCCTAATATACAAGCAAGCGCTAACCTAAGCAGGGCCTTGGCTGAGCAGGCCCACGAGAACACCACGCTGCAGGGGCACAAACCGGAGAAGAGCAAGAGGGGAGCAGCCCGAAGGCTGACCCCCATCTCGCAGAGCGAAACCGCGGGGCTCAAAGCTTGCGCCGGCGAAGCGGGGTCACGGCGCGCTCCTTCGTCACCTGCGAAGGGGCACAGTCACAGTCTGTTAGGTCATAAATTAAAAGCGCCTGAGCACGTCGCGTCGCAACTGCTCCATGCCACCCGACTGCGACGGGTGCGGGAGAGGCCGGTGACCTGGGTTTAGACTGCGGGCTGCACGTAAAAACTGAGGGTCTCGCCGGGAAGCCCCCCTGCAAAAGCTCACCAGGGGCCTACGCCGCAGCAGCCCGAGTTACAAAAGCGCCGAATCCCGTTATCACGATTCAGCGCGTTACACAAAAGTTACAATATCTCCACACGGAGAGTTTCAGTTGTCACCAGCGGCTTTGGAGGAGGTCGGGGCACCGCAGAGCCACTCCTCACCTGAGGATGACAATTCTACACTAAATGTGTATTTCCACACAGGAGCTGATAAAAATTTCCTGAAAACGAAAGTGAGATACAGTGCCAGGGTATGCCCTGCAACAGTGCTGCATATAGGGAAAATACTTCACAGAAACCA
>NW_010972820.1:8149068-8150489 GCF_000737465.1 Haliaeetus leucocephalus | reverse complement strand
AGACTGTGATGTAGCTGCGAGATTCCCCTAAAGCAAAATCCTGCCAATGCTAGTAATTGATTCGGCAACGTGCACCAGCTCAATGGCACAGGCGTCTCCAATTCTTGGAAACATTACATCCAGTCTAATTCCCCCCCAAGGTCACCACAACCATCAGAAAATCCCCATACATCGTGACCCAGAGGGCTATGACTAAACAGCTGTCATCAATAGCCTGGGAAACTGAAGCACGGTACCTGAAAGGCATCAGCCACCACCAGTGAACCCCCCAGCCGACCGAGCTGCTGAAATGGCTTGGGGAGCAGTGGCAGAGAATAAACAGATTTCTTCTGCAGGAGAGGAAGCAGGGCACGCTAGATCTGCCTTTGCACTATTTGTTGCAGTGCATGTTTGCATGCACTTTACTGCGATGGAAAGAAGACATGCCACCCTGTTACCTGATTAATGTTTTGAACTTTATCATGAAGGAACAAGAGACTCATAAACTGCACGCTCTATGCGTAAGGTCTTTAAAAGGTCAATATAAGGTTATTCACACCACTAAATGACTTATCTAGCACGAAGTCCATTGGAAGCAGCCTACTGACCATGACAGAAGCTAAGCTGCACCCAGTGAAAGCAGCAAAGGTGTCCATCCTCCTGTACTCCAAGGCATCACCTTGCTGTTTTAAGCAACAATTCAGTCTAAGTTTCTCAGTCTAATTCTGATAACAAAACACCTGTGATCAGATTCCCACCTAGATGTGGAGGCATTTACCAGAATCATTAAAGACAAGGCATTAAGTTAGCAGCAGAGGCAGAAGATACAAGAAAACCGTGGAGCTATACAAGGAAAAGGCTCTTTATATTTTCTAGTCTAAATACATCAAGTCAGAGGGCACCTACTAGAGGATGCAGAATATGGTGTGACCGTGGACTGTATACCTCCATGTCTTATGTATTATTGAGGAACTTGTTATGTCTCCCCTCTTCTCACCAACAGGGAAGGAAAAAGGAACAGCCCCACACCATGGAAATGAGAGCAATTACTACACGTGCCATTAAATATTTTAGGGACAGCTCAGTAGCCCTATGAACTGCATTATCTCAGACACTGTTTGCTGTCTAGCTCAGGCCACACTAAAATAGAGATCGAAGTCTCTGTAAGGTTGGATCCTCCATCTCTTACACAAACGAGCAACCCCTCTGTACACACTATTAGCAGAGGGAACAAGACTACCCAAGTGACTAAGGATTTGCACACTGACAGCACCAGGACTGCTTACCTAAGGGTGGATTAGTTAAAAATAATAAACAATGTTGTAAATTATAGGTGGTGCTGTGAGCCCCACCTACACCTCATATTGTCCAACACTTCCTACTATAAAACCCTGTTCCCCATCCCTAATAGCTCTGCAAACCTGAACTGAAACTGGGATTAG
>NW_010972820.1:8148152-8148834 GCF_000737465.1 Haliaeetus leucocephalus | reverse complement strand
GGAGCTTAGGGAGGGGAGAACAGGATGCAGGGCTGGGACGGGGCTCGTCGGCGAAACCCACGGATACTGGGAAGGCGAATGACACAGATGAGCACACCAGGAAGGGTGTATTTCTTTTTACTCAGAGCTGAGTGCAACGAATATGGCACAGGGCCCACAGAGAGATCACGGGGGACGAGCTGAAACCCTGAATACCCCTTGAAGCATCCAGCCCAACAAGGAGACTGGGGGTGGACAGAGTGTGTGAGCTCGTTACTGACAGTGTCATAGCCAGCATGAGAAGTAATTTCAAGTGTTAGAGACAACTTTATTTCTGACATTTTGTACTTCCCGACTACTTGGCTTTTATATTGAAACATTTTTTTGGACTAGATTTTTGTAGAAATGAAGTATGCTCTTATTAAGTACTTCTGCTCAGCACTTCACTGAACGGTGAGAACTATCCACAGAGATACTCCAGCAATCTGCAGTTAATGGTCAAGTCATGCGAAATCCAACTTTCCTACACCCTGTCTGCTCCTGGAAAATGGGAAAGACCCATCACTGGCATTGCTCAAACCCACCCACTGTATCGTGGTGCTTCTAGGGAGAGAGCTGCTCGCCCCTACATGCCCGTAGGCACCTGCAAGAATCGGTGGTTTCACACCTGATATAGTTTCCTGAAGAAAATAAAAAAACTATC
>NW_010972820.1:8147177-8147991 GCF_000737465.1 Haliaeetus leucocephalus | reverse complement strand
AGTCACGTCAGGAGACAAGCAGCAGCTCCATTTGGTTTTGGGGGAACGCAGAATACGGGAAGCGGCTGGCACTGGTTGGTGTATTTTCAGCCTTTCTTGGACACTAAGAAAAGCTGCCTATTGCTAAGATTCTTGCCGTTGGCACTAATTCACAACTGCAAGAAAATGTTAAGGACCTGGACCCTTCCTCAAACACCATCTAACCGAAGGCCTCGTCCCACTGGGGTGGAGATGGTGCAAATTCACAATCCCAAGTGGCACATTCCCCTCCAACAACCACAGGACAGCTACCTTAATCCTGGGGTTGAGCCCAACCAAGCAATTGGATACCTCCATAAATACACACACTCTGAACCTGTTGCTCCCTTACACAATTTGGTAGGTTTCCTAAACAGCTGTTGTTTCCCAAGAGCCTTAGTCTTCCTCCTCCTTGCTTTTAAGTTCCCCTTTATTTATAATTAAGGAATTTGCATGAGGACTTTACAGAAATTTGCACTTCTGGGATGGAGAAGTGAAATTTGTGATCAGATGCTCTAGATACCCCTATACGTCAGTAAATCAGGGGGCAGGGGTTAAAAGAAAAATACCATGTCACTACTTGTCTGTGCTGCCTGTTCCGCCTGCTCCAAAGCCCATCGTTGGAGATGTGGGGCTGGTGCTCCCCCCGGCCCAGCGCTCTCGGGTCACCAAGGCAGAGCAGGGTACTCTTCTGACACCTGCCCATTTAAAACAACTGCTGGATTTGTAGTCAGAGGAAACCCCCCTCCTTTGCCCTGCCCTGCCCTCAAGATCAGACTGACAGGGAAGGCTGTTG
>NW_010972820.1:8128910-8147167 GCF_000737465.1 Haliaeetus leucocephalus | reverse complement strand
TTTTTGTCCTGACTTCTGGCACAGGATCCTCTGGACATCTCAGTTAACAGACACTCTGCACCCCTCAGTTTTCCCTGGTCTTCGCACACCGTATGTCAGTGGTGTGGCTTCTGTCTTTCAACTACAGGGCTTTGGTTTGTCGTAAGGTGATGGAAAAGTGTTTTGTCTGACACAGTGTGTAGGCCAGATCTCTGAGACTCTTTGGAACAAGACGCTCGTTGGCATGGGTGATTAGTCCAGACCCATTGGCTTCAGATCCATTAAAAACTCTTTCTTTGTAGGAGAGAAAGGTGCACATATCTTGCAAAAATAAAGTTACCAACATGTCAGAACCCAAAGCCATGTAGTTTTCTTTGAATTTTTTCTACCTACTTTTCACACCTTTTTACTGAAAGAAGAAGTGGTTTACCATTTGGACACGTGCATCAAACAGAACTCTGCTCGATAGGCTTATCTCAACCCACGGCATGTTAACTCAAGGTTGTTACCTCTCCTACCTCCTTTCCTCGCACACTAGAAAACGTGGAAAACAAACAAAAACCACAAAGGGCACATGGAAAAGCCTCGATGCAGTACAGACAGGACAGATTTTCTGATTCACCTTCGATCTCTTCCTTTTCTGTTTTCCTCAGACACCAGGTGGTACGTACAGGTTCTTGTATCTACACAGGTTGCCGATTTCTGACTGGTGTAGGCTTCAATACATGATGTGCAGCATGGAAAACAAAAGTTATTTAAACTCCTCCACCCTCCGCAAATGCATAGGAAAACCTCAGCTGGCAGCCAGCATGCTGCAGTACTGACACCGTTTCTAAAACCTACAAACCAGCCCCCCGCATGTATTGCTGCAGAGACACTTACCTGCACTTTAAATACGTACATTTGATTTGTTTTTTGAATGCACAGAAAGCACACAATGTAAAAAGAAGACAGTTTTAACATGACACAGAGCTGCACAGTAATGCTCCCTTCGCGTTACGCAGCTAAAGCTTCAGCCGACAGCGCCGGCTACATGACAGAAATACTCCATCAAGCTACTGCTACGGCTCTGCAAAACTGTAAATGATTACAGAATAATGCCCTGCAATCAAAGAACAAAATGTGTGCTGCAGATTAATCACTTTCCAAGACAGGAAAGGAAAGACAGGCTTGAGAGATAAATCTGGCTGGGGTGTTTATGCAAGCGTATCATGCTCCTTAGTACTGAATGTCCCAGAACTTACAGAGGAAGTAAACAATGTGCTGGGGGGGTGTGCGGGGGGTGTGCGAGGGGTGTGCGTGTGCCCGCGCTCACAACCTGAAATAGGACAGCTTGTGAAAAATGCCTAACTTTCAGTTATGAAACACTAGCGTCACAGGTCCCCCGACTGCAGGCTATATTGCTACTGCCTGGGAAAGTCTAAAAGAAGGACCCGTTTAGATACAGCCGATGCTTCTCTTCGGCATTTCAAACTTTCCTACAAGAATCCACAAGGATGCCCAGGGACTCCTGAGCCCTCTCCCCGTCGCCTCAGCAGCCGCAGCAGGCAGGCCGTGTGTTAGAAGGCAGGGACTGCGAGCGCTTCTGGTCGGGATTTACTTCTGGAGCCGCGCTCCGGCAACCTACATTTTCAGCGTCCCTCTAGCATATAATCACGCTGCTTTTGGCTGCTTAAGCAATGCCAGCTTTCGTGCATTCCTCGTTTTTGTGTAAACATATTTACATTTGTAACTCCTAACTGGCTTAACGCTACACAGGCGTTTTGAGGGAAACCCTACCAGCACTTGAATGAAACGTACCACTTTGGCAGTCAATTACAAACACAGTGAAGAAGGGACCGACCGAATCGGGGGGGCTGCATTTCCTAATATACAAGCAAGCGCTAACCTAAGCAGGGCCTTGGCTGAGCAGGCCCACGAGAACACCACGCTGCAGGGGCACAAACCGGAGAAGAGCAAGAGGGGAGCAGCCCGAAGGCTGACCCCCATCTCGCAGAGCGAAACCGCGGGGCTCAAAGCTTGCGCCGGCGAAGCGGGGTCACGGCGCGCTCCTTCGTCACCTGCGAAGGGGCACAGTCACAGTCTGTTAGGTCATAAATTAAAAGCGCCTGAGCACGTCGCGTCGCAACTGCTCCATGCCACCCGACTGCGACGGGTGCGGGAGAGGCCGGTGACCTGGGTTTAGACTGCGGGCTGCACGTAAAAACTGAGGGTCTCGCCGGGAAGCCCCCCTGCAAAAGCTCACCAGGGGCCTACGCCGCAGCAGCCCGAGTTACAAAAGCGCCGAATCCCGTTATCACGATTCAGCGCGTTACACAAAAGTTACAATATCTCCACACGGAGAGTTTCAGTTGTCACCAGCGGCTTTGGAGGAGGTCGGGGCACCGCAGAGCCACTCCTCACCTGAGGATGACAATTCTACACTAAATGTGTATTTCCACACAGGAGCTGATAAAAATTTCCTGAAAACGAAAGTGAGATACAGTGCCAGGGTATGCCCTGCAACAGTGCTGCATATAGGGAAAATACTTCACAGAAACCAACTGTTTAAGGTCCCTCCTCCCTGCAAATATCTGGCTCTGTATTAAAACCAATTTACAATAATCTACTAATAACAAGACTGTGATGTAGCTGCGAGATTCCCCTAAAGCAAAATCCTGCCAATGCTAGTAATTGATTCGGCAACGTGCACCAGCTCAATGGCACAGGCGTCTCCAATTCTTGGAAACATTACATCCAGTCTAATTCCCCCCCAAGGTCACCACAACCATCAGAAAATCCCCATACATCGTGACCCAGAGGGCTATGACTAAACAGCTGTCATCAATAGCCTGGGAAACTGAAGCACGGTACCTGAAAGGCATCAGCCACCACCAGTGAACCCCCCAGCCGACCGAGCTGCTGAAATGGCTTGGGGAGCAGTGGCAGAGAATAAACCGATTTCTCTTGCAGGAGAGGAAGCAGGGCACGCTAGATCTGCCTTTGCACTATTTGTTGCAGTGCATGTTTGCATGCACTTTACTGCGATGGAAAGAAGACATGCCACCCTGTTACCTGATTAATGTTTTGAACTTTATCATGAAGGAACAAGAGACTCATAAACTGCACGCTCTATGCGTAAGGTCTTTAAAAGGTCAATATAAGGTTATTCACACCACTAAATGACTTATCTAGCACGAAGTCCATTGGAAGCAGCCTACTGACCATGACAGAAGCTAAGCTGCACCCAGTGAAAGCAGCAAAGGTGTCCATCCTCCTGTACTCCAAGGCATCACCTTGCTGTTTTAAGCAACAATTCAGTCTAAGTTTCTCAGTCTAATTCTGATAACAAAACACCTGTGATCAGATTCCCACCTAGATGTGGAGGCATTTACCAGAATCATTAAAGACAAGGCATTAAGTTAGCAGCAGAGGCAGAAGATACAAGAAAACCGTGGAGCTATACAAGGAAAAGGCTCTTTATATTTTCTAGTCTAAATACATCAAGTCAGAGGGCACCTACTAGAGGATGCAGAATATGGTGTGACCGTGGACTGTATACCTCCATGTCTTATGTATTATTGAGGAACTTGTTATGTCTCCCCTCTTCTCACCAACAGGGAAGGAAAAAGGAACAGCCCCACACCATGGAAATGAGAGCAATTACTACACGTGCCATTAAATATTTTAGGGACAGCTCAGTAGCCCTATGAACTGCATTATCTCAGACACTGTTTGCTGTCTAGCTCAGGCCACACTAAAATAGAGATCGAAGTCTCTGTAAGGTTGGATCCTCCATCTCTTACACAAACGAGCAACCCCTCTGTACACACTATTAGCAGAGGGAACAAGACTACCCAAGTGACTAAGGATTTGCACACTGACAGCACCAGGACTGCTTACCTAAGGGTGGATTAGTTAAAAATAATAAACAATGTTGTAAATTATAGGTGGTGCTGTGAGCCCCACCTACACCTCATATTGTCCAACACTTCCTACTATAAAACCCTGTTCCCCATCCCTAATAGCTCTGCAAACCTGAACTGAAACTGGGATTAGAAACAGGATAAGTGGCCTGGGATTGGCAAGACACGGGAAACGGGGAATCCTGGGGCAGGGGAGAAATGTGGAAGGGGGAGCTGGACAAAAAAAAGAGGCAAGCTGGACAAGCAGAGCAGATATGAAAACCAGGGGAGGTGAGCAGAGGGGTGGGAGATGACAGGAAAAGGAAGGGAGGATGCATGGAGCAGGACTGGGAATCGCAGGGAAGGCAGCTGGGACGGGAGACCAGGGCGGGCAAGGAGCTTAGGGAGGGGAGAACAGGATGCAGGGCTGGGACGGTGCTCGTCGGCGAAACCCACGGATACTGGGAAGGCGAATGACACAGATGAGCACACCAGGAAGGGTGTATTTCTTTTTACTCAGAGCTGAGTGCAACGAATATGGCACAGGGCCCACAGAGAGATCACGGGGGACGAGCTGAAACCCTGAATACCCCTTGAAGCATCCAGCCCAACAAGGAGACTGGGGGTGGACAGAGTGTGTGAGCTCGTTACTGACAGTGTCATAGCCAGCATGAGAAGTAATTTCAAGTGTTAGAGACAACTTTATTTCTGACATTTTGTACTTCCCGACTACTTGGCTTTTATATTGAAACATTTTTTTGGACTAGATTTTTGTAGAAATGAAGTATGCTCTTATTAAGTACTTCTGCTCAGCACTTCACTGAACGGTGAGAACTATCCACAGAGATACTCCAGCAATCTGCAGTTAATGGTCAAGTCATGCGAAATCCAACTTTCCTACACCCTGTCTGCTCCTGGAAAATGGGAAAGACCCATCACTGGCATTGCTCAAACCCACCCACTGTATCGTGGTGCTTCTAGGGAGAGAGCTGCTCGCCCCTACATGCCCGTAGGCACCTGCAAGAATCGGTGGTTTCACACCTGATATAGTTTCCTGAAGAAAATAAGAAAACTATCATCTCTAGGCCCATGCAGAGCATTTAAAAAAAAAAAAAAAAAAAAAAAAAAAAACCAACCATCCAACAAAAATGTCAAACCAGAAACCAGGCACTCAAGACTGGATAAATTTAGTAAGATGTCATGATTCAACTACAATCAAAGGAAATCCATACTTAATTTCTCAAACAACTGCTATCATACTGTTCAAGCAAACTGTTTTTCCTTCAGGCTGAGGGGACACCAAATCCACACTATTTCTCAATTTAGTACTTTTTTTCCTTTTTTTTTTCCTTCCATTAGAGAACATTGTCATTCCACATGCTTAGTACGAGCCTGAATAAAAAATGACACGTGAGAAGCTTTTGCCAGGATTAAGTCCCGACACAGCTGTTGGAAAAACCCAAAATGAACATTTTATCCTGGCCAAATCAGTGTTCTTTTCACTATTTATACTCTTGGATCCAGCAGCTGCAAGTGACGCTACAGGTCATGTTGTCGTAAATGGACAAAGAATCTGAGGATCCTCTCAAGTTTTGGGGGCTTGTTTGTACTTCTGTTCTCCCTCTCAATACTTCGCAGTGCTGCTGCACCAATGCCAATTTGCTGCAAGTTTAAGTAGACTACCAAACTCTGGTCAGAACAGATTTTTCAGCTAAGATTTTCCATCTTTTGAAAAGAAAAAAAAAAAGAGTCTCTTTTTCCTGCTTCCATTTTTCAGCACCATAGGATCAACACTGGCTCCTCAGTTGATAATACCCCTCTTTATTTGAAGTTATTTTTCTCCTTTCACCACCCACATTCATCTGGGACTTATTTAGTATTATTCTGCCTGACACCAGTCCAAAACAGCAAACAATTTCTGTAACGGCACAATAAGCAGAGCAGACCCTAATGGAGGCGCTTCGTCGTCTTAAGAATCCCCTTATGCAACATCCAGTTACGTACTGAAAATAAAGTCAAAAGACTTGTACGGAGGTTAGATACAGTTGTGCCTTTAACAGAAAAACTTCTCTGGTATCAGAGCCAGCATTTTACAAGCAGGGAAACGTTTCTGCTGTACTTTGCCTTCTGTCATCAGAGAGAGGTGGAGATTTATGCCCTTTCTCCTTCTAAATTAGACTCCTTCAGTGACCTATTTTATATTCTTCCTGACAGGTTCATATTTTGTATTAAAAAAACCCTGTTGCCACTGTGTTGCATAGCAAAAGACCTTTCCAGCTGAAAGAGGAAACTCTTGCCACCGAGTCAAGCAGCAATAGGTAATTCTGCAGTTAAAACTGCAAGGATAAAATACTTTGCCCAGCAACATACTTATTTCCAGCAGGATTTGATAAAATTATAATTCACTGTCCAGAAAAAGACTAAAACATTAAACTGAGAAAGTCAAAATAGGTCACTCAATCAGCGTTATTCCCCCTTCATTTCACACATAATACAAAGCAGTTAAGTAGTTTCTCTTGCAATTAGCATCATCTTTGTCTCCTCGGTGTCTAAAATACACTGGAGATACAGAGCTGCTCTGACTGTACAGCAGCCCAGGCCCTGTTCCCCACCATCACCCGCTTCTCAATAAATACACAGAGGTGAAATCCCATCTTCAGTGATTTCAACCATGATCATTTTCTTTGGTTTTTCCAATTCCCTGGTCTATTGCCTTCAATGATAGACCTTTTCCCAACGACTAAAGAGGAGTACGGGTGCGCTCAGGAAGAACCTCAACATCTCCAACTGCTAATGCACGTCCCACCCCACCCTCGGGCCAGGAGGACTCGTTACCTGGCAGAGCCCTCAAAAAGGTGGGCTAGAAACAGCCTCCCTGGGGAACGGCAGGTTTTAGAGATCTTTCCTGGATGTGAGAAGTCTGACATATGCTTCAAATGCATTTTAATTTAGAAAAACGTTGGAAAGATTTTATTTATGTTTCTAATTAGGTAAACAGTATGCTTCTTCCACCTGCTCCAAGCTACCCCACTAGGCCCAGTAGACATCAGATGTCTATGAACATACATCAGGTTGATTTACTCCCTACTGTTATTTCACAGAATCCTTCCTCCTCCCAGCCCCGTATGCCACTACCTTATTGTCTACACACTTTTCCTCTTTTTTTGTACGTAAAATGGCTTCACTATTGATTTTCAAATGCCTTCTTAAGCACATGGCTCCCTTCCCCAGAGCTTTATAAAAAACAGCTCCCCATAAAAGACTTCCCTCCTACCCCAAGCCTGCAAACTTTCTAGTACATTGTAACGAGAAGTATTTTCACCTTGCATGAACCAGGCTGTAAGAGCAATGGGGCAAGAAATAAATCTCAACATGCTATGGGAAGTGAGAATCACGCTGTCAACATCATGATGAAAATAATAATATTAGGTTCGGAGCTTTTGGCTGCTGCACAAACTAGGCTGGAAACCTCTGGCCCAATCCATGCAGAGCTCTGACACGACTTCCATTTGCAAATCACAGATTTTAGATGTAGCCCATTTATCTGGACCATATATATGGTCAGGCTACGCAAAAGAAGAAGCCGCTTGAACAAGATTGACAAAATGCTTCAGAGTTTTTACAGCTCTTCAGGGGCAGCATCACTCTTGGTGCCAACACTGTTATCCTACAAAGGCATCATAGGACCAGCAGCCTCCCATTGTAGGTCTTGATGAATACTTGAAGAAGCACCATTCAGTCTGAAACATGACATCTCAGACAAATGGTTTTGAGTTCCCCCATAGAGTGAAACTTTTAAACACAACAGATCATGTTGCACAAAAACAGGAACAGCAGCTCTACGTGTCTCAGCTTACAAGCATCTCGGGACGCGACTTGAACTGGCGTCACCTTCTCCTAAGAATTCCTGGAAAAAAAATTTCTCTGAAAGTTAGTTAAGGTCCAGAGCAGTTTTGCAGAACAAACAGTAGTTTACAGGCTTTCAGGAAACCACATCACTGCTCTCAGCACAAACCCAATGAGCAAAAAAGGTGATAATGTGGGAGCCTGTGAGAGTCTCGCACAAAGACATTCTTTGTTGAGTGCAGTTCTCACTTGTTAGATGCCAAATTTTACGTACTAAGCATATTTAGAACTTTACATATGAAAATGATAAATCCTCCACGAAGTACTAGCAAATATATTTACACAAGATAGGCGTTCACAGCCTAACTTCACAAATACCCACAAAGTCAGAAACTTCTCATCTGGATTAAGTCTCACATTTAAAGGTATGTTTACACTGCAAATTTCACGTGAGAAAGTGAGGCTAACTCTGGTCATAACGTGTCTTTGGAGAGCTGAAATAGCTGCTTGAAGAGCTAGCGTGGAGAGGAAAAAAAACAAATACAGCAGGTTTTAAGAGCACTGACGCATAACTGGAGTATGTATCAAGATAATTCAGTCCACATTCTAGATGAAACAAATATGGCCCTGGAAGTTGTGTCCTAAAATGATTTCTTTAGAACAATATATTTATTCTTCTGCATCCTATTTTGGAAAACACGTAGAAACCAACATGGTACAGCGTGAGAAAAAAACTAAGTTATAAGGGCAAATCGTCTACAGTGTGAGAGGTGCTGGCTGCCTAGACTAGAAGAGTAGTTTGTATTAGAATATTATTAGGTAGTTAATACATTTTTAAACAAAGCTTTGTTTAGTTAAGTGCAACACTGTCACTAACACTCCCTGGTCATGCCCAGTCCTCACAGGGAGTCCAGGCACAGCTGCAATCAGGATTTTAAGCCCTGCTGGCTTGAGTCTTATTTACGTTAATGCAAATGCATGCTGCTGCAACACCGTAGGAGAGCCCCAATGCTGCTTTAACATGGCCTTTAGCAGGGACAAGAGTCGGACCCCGCTCTCTTTACTTCATCTACCCATGACAGTTGCACCATCATAAACCGGGCTGCACCCATGCAAACCAGTTTTCATTCCCACTACGAACTGAGCAGTCGCAGCAGCCGGGAGGCAGAGCGAAGCCCACGCGGACGTGGGCCAATGTTTTTGGGTGCTCCTCCATCCGTCCTCCCCCAGCAGACCGCTGTCTGTCCTCATCAGCCTTCCAACCTACCTGCTGCCTCCCGCTCCTCTGGGGTCGGGATAAGCAGAAGTCACCTCCCTGCTCAAGCGCCGGCAAGCAGCCTGGATCTACCCTTTTCAGCTCACACCACTCAGAAGCCAGCAAACCTACCGAAAACTTTTTGCTAGGACTGCGTCCTACCCACTGGTCGCAATCCCGGGCATGCCCACGGCCTCCGCTGCTCCCTAGGGAGAGTCGAAGGTCTCGGAAAGCCAGGGATGAGGCGGCGGGCTGGCCTGAAGGCACTGCAAGGCTGTGAGGGCTGGGTTACGAGCAGCCTCCAGGCAGACCCACGGCACAACACAAAGCGCGAAGGCAGCCACAGAGGTAGGTGTCGAAGGAGAAAAACGGCACCTTTGGCAGCGCTCCCGCCTCCTGCCCTCATTCCAGAGCTCTCAACAGGATTTGGGCACGGAGACGTCAGCACGGACCCACCCTTCGCCTCGGCACAGGCAGCGGGTGAAGGGACGCGGAAGTGTCACGATCCTGTGACTCACCCCACGGAAACGCACCCGACGGCACTCGGGTGTACGGCGGCCGGAGGTCGCACAGGCAGAGCCCCACAGCCACTGCCAGCAGCCTCTTGCCCCCCAAAACTGGCGGGCAGCACTCTCCGGGAGACCCGGAGGCACAAGCCGCAAAGGCCGTGACGGCAAGCTGTCGGTGCCACGTGCCATCCTCCTCGCTTCAAGCGGACCGTCCTGCAGCCCTCCGGCAGCGATCCGCAGGCTGCCGCTGCCCTCCTGTCCCAGCGCCCATCTCCCTTTACGCGTACTGAGTGGCAACCTCACCAGCAGGGACAAAATAAACAAGAAAAGCAAAAGAACAGCTTGCCAAATAAACATGTTCAAGTGAGAACCCAGCATTTCATAATTCAGCTCTTAAGTACATGGCATGTTGTGATCGAGCAAGCAATCCATTCAATTCGTTAGCACAAGTCTGTTGTAAGAGCTAATTTTCACAAGGCATTTCTTTACCAGTACAAATCCCCAGAAAGGCATTTCTCTGTCAATGAAATCTTACGAAGGTGTTTTATACGAGTAGGAGCATTTAAATAGCCTTTATTTTTAATAGGTACCAGTGTATAGATAGAGCAAATTGCCCCAATAAGCAAAGTCCAGGTAGGACACACACAGAGAGTTATTAACAAGACACCAACGCTGTTAACTCCTGACCTGCCTCAAATTCCCTGCAAAGCAGCGCTATGAGCACGTCAGTCCTTGAGCAAATATGCAAGGGGGGTGGTCCAGAGAAAGGACTCTGGCTTTGCAGGGCAAGACTGGCTCCTCCCGGACCTCGCAGCCAGGCACAGCATCAGGAGGGGCCGTTCTGGCAAAAAGCAATGGCGACACAGCGATACTCTTCTCCTCCGGCCCCACTGAAAGGCAGCTCCCTTGCTGTTTCACCGCAGGGATGAGGCAGAGCACTAACGCAATCACTCGCTTGTTCCCAACCCCTTTCACTGCCCTGAAATTGCTCCTCGTCAGTCCTGGAGCCTAATCGCCTCCACGCTGTATCCCCAACCGAAACGCAGCTATACACTCTGCGCAGTTACGAGCCAGCCCTCCATTTCCCACAAAGGCACCCCATGCACCATGCAACTCCCCCGGCTGGTGTTACGAAGGGAAGGATAGAGAAGGTGAAGTAGGACATAACGTCCCTGGAGCCTCCCAAGACAGGAATGAGGAATTGGGGGATGGTGAATTGAGGAATGGAGTATTATTTTTTTTTTAAGCATTGGTATTTGGAAATCGCACGAGTACTCTCTGTTTGTTAATCCCCTCATCTCACAGGTTGTAGACCAATGACCTGTGACAACCCTTGCCCAACGCATTGCCCAGGAGATAATTTAGGTAACGTAGCTGATGAATACAGCAGGACACAACCTGCTGTTGTTGGAGACCACACTCCACTCCCAGCGGCTGCGGGAGCCTCAAGGTCCATCACCCTCAGCCACGCAGAGCTGAAGACGCCCTCCCTGCAGGGCACCACGGTGCGCCCCAGCAGCTCCTACGCACCCCCTCCAACCTGAGCTTTTCCTACCCCTCCACCCCCAAACAGGGGCTGGGGCCACATCACCGCAGGCTTCCAGATCTCCCTGCAGTTCCTGGCGAGCTGAGAAGCGTGGCTCTTTCTCCAGCTGCCTCAATCAGGGGTGCAAAAGCTGTACCCACCGCCAGTGAAAACCACTTGGAAACACGCTGGTTTGTGTGGGAAAGCTAAACCGATGTCAAATAAATGTCAAATACACATGGGTAAGGAGTTGGTGCCTGTCAGTGGTGCAATCGTATCCCACACACACAACTGGAACGTCAGGAAACTGGTACAGCCGTGCAGAGAAGCACGGGATACCCCATCCTGACTTTGTCTGAAGCAAGTTAGAACAAAACATCTCACACTGAAGGAAAATCCCCTTCTGTAGACAAGCCACTTTTTAATAATAAGTGCTAAATGGACTATTCAAGCAGGTAATTAATGTTAATTAACATATGTCAGGCCATAAATTGGCTAAATGCACTTCATTTTCCAAGCTTAGTGTGTGGCAATGCTCGGGAAATTGTAACAGAAAAGAACAGCCTAAGTTTGTAGAAGCACAAAAAAAAAAGAGCAAACAAAAGGTTAAGCATAATCTTCACTTAACTCATGGTGTGCTGAGCCAGCACTACTGAAAACTGAATGACTATGCACATTACTTGAACACTTTATTTTGCTCCTGAACCACTGCGCTATGCATGTATTGTCAGCCCCAAGAAAAGCCACATCAAAAAAAACCCCTGCACCTCCCCGAGCGCTGTGTTATCAGGCAGGCCTTTACTGGGATGCTCGCTACGTGCAGCGGGACCTGGATGTGCCTCCTGCCCCAGGACCCGGCGAGGCTGTGGCCCTTTTCCAGCGCCGACTTGGGAATTGCAGTTTTTCGCGGCAGGGGGAACGAAACAGCGGTGGGAGGATGCTCAGAGGTCGCCCTCCTCCAGAGAGAGTCTGCCTCGAAACGCAGAGGGCCTCGTGCCTTTAAAAGAAACTAACGCTGCCATTTCATAACCCTGCCCTTGGGCACGTTTTCTGTGACAGAGATAGTAGCAAGGTTTTTAAAAAAGCGGGAGAGAAACAAGAACATGCAAAGATTTTAGTCTAAGTAACAACCTGTATTAGGAAGCACGTTCAGTTTCTCCCTTGGCAAGCCACCACTACACCAAGACCCACTGTAATTGCACTGCAAGTAAGAAACAATCCTCACAAAAGATTTTCCATACTTCCACGCAAAATAGCTGGCTGCCAAAATCTTGCAGGGCACCTTTAGGAGGCTGCCACCTAGAGAAATGCTTCAGCTGTTTATCCTCAGTTTTCCCTTATCTCCAAAGCAATCCCTTCGGCCTCCCTTTGAACCCGGCACACTCACCATAATCTCCTGGGGTGATTTCACGCTTGTTCTCCCCATCCACCCCACGCAAGCTGGCTGAAAACAGCCCGGCCGCTGCAGGGGGGGGGTCTGGGGGGGCCGCACTCGCCCCAGCGCTGCCTGCCTTCTGCAAGGGACGCCACCGACTCCGGGTTCCTACTTTGTCCACATCAGCACAAAGAGCTTTTAGAAAACCACAGGGCTAACCCTAATCGCTCGTCTTTCTAAATGCACCAGCACGTGCCCAGCCTCCCCTAATCTCCTAGGATTACAGAAAAGTGGTGTAGCACCACCAAAATGACCCGAATACAAAATGGCCTCGCGTGTAAGGCACCGCTCGCTTCACCAGGACAAAACCAAGCAGGACGTCCCGGGACAGGAGCGCCAGGACACCTCTCTTCCCCAGCCTGATAGTCTCAGACGGTGTTTGTTCAAGCCAATACAATACAGTGGATATAAAAGCCACTAAGGTGATTTCATTTTTATTAGCATTAACCGTGTACTTTCAAACACACAGGTAAGTGTAAGAGCCAGCCTCTGACTCTCAAGCTTCTTATTTTAAATATGCTCAAATATTGACACTCATAACCTATTACAGACAATGCCGACGTTGCTTGAGTGTTTTAGGTAACCTTCTGTCTCTAAAGAACTGAGGAACGTTGATTCCCGTATTTATCATGCAGGTCTACCTCACAGCAATACTATCCGGCATCATTCACTGGAGTTTTCCTGTTCACATCAAAAGTTAAGTTTATCAGAGCCTGTGACTCTTTGCAGCTGATGACATTCACCAAGGCGATGTGTATATATCTGCATTTAACAAGTCCTTCAGTGGAGGTGCTCCTCACTGTCACACTGTGGATCAAACGATGTCAATGATTCTGGGAGAGCTACTCGGTGTCTCTCCTCTAATAGCTGTCACCTGCCTGCATGAGCTGGGGAAAAGTGAGATCTTTGATGTATGTTACAGATATAAAATAATAATGTGCGCTAATACCTACATATGGTTTCTACTGGAAAGTTTAAAAAGTCATTTGTTACTTTGATACTAAAGTATACTCCTCTTTGATACAAGAAGCTTGTTATCTAGTGGTTTCAACTTTGGGGCTGGAACCGCACGGCTCTCTACATTGCTCAGCACAAAACTCACTTACAAATGTTATTGAGTATTTTGTTAAAGCACAACACAGTAAGGCTTTGATCAGGTAAGATGCTTAAGCAGTAAGTTTAAGCACACAAGTAATCCCAGTGAAGTCCCAAGGATCCATTCACGTGCTTAAACCCGTGCTCGCTTTGGTAGATCAAAATTTAAAATAATCAGGCTACAGTTTGTAACCCAAACCCTTCTGTACAGAGGAACAAGGCAGCTCAAAATTAGAAAAAAAAAAAAAAAGTAACAATATAACAGAAGGCTGGAAAAAATATTCATGCTAGCAGTTAACTGGGAAACAGAGTCTTAAAAGAAAAAAAAAAAAAAGAAAAAGACAGCAGAGAAAAATGAAACTGATGCAAACTCCAGTTTTATGCTGCCACTCCTGATAAAGACGCTGTGTGCCACTCCGAGGAAGGAGAAATAAGAACAGGGAGTGGTGATGCTTCCTTCCCACATCCTTTGCAAAAAGATGATAAAAAAAGTCCGACACATCTTGCGTATCAGCATCTGGCTAACAGATTTAGACATCTGTCTACATTGCTGGCAAATTTCTCAAGTCTTTTCAAGTCTCAATAATTAGAGAAGAGACTCATGCATTTCCTATGCTGAAGGGACTGCAGCCCTTCGGTACGTATTGGTCAATAAAACATGGTAAGGAATGATGAAATGTCCATGTACAAAGTTTACAAAAATCTCCCCTTCAAAGTAAATATCCCAGGAGCTAGAATTTATCTTTCATGAGAAAGATGAATGCAACAGGTGTAAAACAAATAGGCATCTGATATAAAAAACAAATCAAAGCAAATCAGCTGCATTTAAATTTGGGTATTGCTGATATCTGCGTATAAAGGACCAGATTCATAGTCTTGCCACACCACTCAACAAAGAGGAAAATAGTCCCCCTAGTGTACTCTTCATGTAGAAGAGACTGTTTCACAAGAGAGTGCTGCAAGAAATTACAAAATAACATTATAGGAAGAGATATGGAAGTACTTGAGCTATAGTGAAATCAGGCACCTCTACTATATACACGGACACAAAGGTGTTTCAGTTTTCTATTTCAAGACTATTGAGTGAAGTGAGTT
Source organism: Haliaeetus leucocephalus (assembly GCF_000737465.1). Classification (NCBI taxonomy): domain Eukaryota; kingdom Metazoa; phylum Chordata; class Aves; order Accipitriformes; family Accipitridae; genus Haliaeetus; species Haliaeetus leucocephalus. The sequence continues at coordinate 8,132,544 of NW_010972820.1, read as the reverse complement.
ATTGCATCCTAAATATTTAGGGGGAAAAACTTGGTTTTTTAAGTCAGCACACTAGTTTTGTGACTGCAGGACATCGCCGGAGTAACAGATACCTGAATTTGGGAAGACGGGTAGTTGTGGTCACCAAGGAGCTGTGTGGAAGTACCTGCACCAGCCGCCTGGCACAGTGCATTTCACAGGAGTGAAACCAGCTTACCCGCAGACCTTTTCCCCGCCTCCAGTGATGAGAAATAAAAATACCGACCCTCCATAAGTATTCGGGACAGTAAGCGGATATTGAAGTATGTAGCTAAACCCTTCCCGGTGATTTGGAAGCGTACAGGATTGTATCAAACCAGGCTGCCCGTAGCACACGACAGCGTCCGCAGCGTGCCAGCTCTACAGCGATGCACTGTACACTACTGCCCTAGTTAGCTGTCAGGCAGTATTAGGTTAGCTAACATCCCACCGGGGCCACAGGGAGGGGGAAGCAAAGAAGATTGGGGGGGGGGGGGTATTGGGCAAACCTTATCTGAATTAGCGGAAACGTAATATATGCCTTCCTAACCACATCTGAAATACTCACTTCTGCTTTAATGCCCCAGGCAAAAAAAAAAAAAAAAAAAAAAAAAGTGATAGTTGTAACTTTAATTTATAGCTCTTAAAATAATTGTTTTGAGGAGTATAATCCCAGCTATGTTTACGGATTATGGCATTCAGCACATCTCACTGGAAACAGTATTAATATTTCATATATAATAATACATAAGATAATAAAACCAAGTTCTCTTCTTGCCTTTGTTTAAAATGACAATTTTCCCACTCAGTGCCAGAGCAGAATATTGTTAAATGGGATTGCTGCCTTCAAAGACGAATTTAGCTGTGTAAAAATATTCTAAATTAAGATAAAAGCCTTCTGATACAGAACTATCTTCTGTTCATTTAAAATCTCAGTGTAACTAGCAATCTGAAAAAGTCTGATGTGAAAAGCTGACATTAGTTCCTGAAGAGTTGTATTCATTACCTTTGAGAGAAACAAAGATGATAATAACATATAATGTGTTTTAGCATCGGGAGACTAAGATGGAGTCTCTATTTAAGAGTGTTGCCTCTGCACAAACTAATTGACGTTCCAGCCAAGAAACTGAAATAGTCCTCTTCTGAAATAGTCCTCTTCTGAATGTATAAGCATACATTAAAAGAAACTCTAGCCTTGCTAAGGAATTAAATTTTACAGTTTTGGATGCCTGGCAAATTATTAGCTCCTGACCTCTCCTTTGCCCCTTTCCGTATGCCCCTACCACCCACACACAACTGCACCTGCCGTTAACCCGATCGAATGCCTCACCCTAACTTCCAGAGACAGCTCACTGTCACAGAAGAGGCAGAAATTTCTGCTACCAGTGTGCTTGCATCTCCTGAGAAAGGTCATCTTAAAGGCTTGTGAGAAACTTCTGAACTAAATTATATCAGAGGAGTCTCAAGGGATCCAAGTTTTTAACATTTTAATTAGCTCCAAGTACCAGTTAATGCTGCTCAGCAAAGGGATCAATATCAAATTAACAGTATAAATTGTCAGAAAAATTGTGACTGTATTAAGCATACTAATCAATGTAAGCACTTCGCGTTGTGGCCCAGATCCTGCTTCAGCTGAAGTGAACAGGAGTTTTGCCACCAAATTCAGCCGAAAGAGTATCAGCCCCACTGTTCGGTAAGGCTTCGTTTGAATCGGGTATCGAGAATTTACTGAAAATTCAAAGTATCAGATAAAAAGGCTGGATTCGTCATAGCAGCTGACATCACTGCTTCTGCGTGAAACCAAACAACTTAGGAAGGCACGGGCTGTCATCAGAAGACGTAACCCTTTATCACACTCCGTGTCGCACTTGTAAAGTCAGATCAAAATTCAACACCTAATACAGATGCAAAAGCTGTAAAAAGGATCTGTGTTTTTAAAGCCTTGTCTTGAATTAGCTACGCCACCGATAAACTTTGTGGTTTTATTTTCCCCAGCCTGAGACAAGTCTGTCAGTGAAATGCTTCCTCTACAGTGCTCCATTTGGAAGGTAAAAATCATACAGCTGTACTTCAATTCCTAGCAGCAAGCCCTACTCAGGCACTAAAATATGAGACAGGGATGCTAATACAAAAACTGCCGGAAATGTTTCATCCATACGGTATTTCTGACTGATTTGTACACTCTAAGTTATCCCCTGATCCAAAGCTAGAGAGATTCAAAGAGGAAATTTAATTTCTCTGTAACACAGTAAAACTTCCCGGCAAATTCGCCTTCAGCCATCCATTCAAAAACTCGGTCTCGGATGCTGCCAGCATTGGCCCTCGGCAGCAACTGAACCGTACCGGGATTTCCCTCTGCAAACAGTATCGACATCAGGCAGCACCTGCATTTCTGTATAGCTGCAAGTACGTGATGTTTCCGCGTCCGACAGACACTAATAGATGGACATGGAAAATAAGGAGAAAAAAGCAGTTCTGGAAGTCACTTCAAATGTGCTTTACGTGCAGCACCGGCTGCTGGTAGGCCTTATTAGACCCTGTCTTTGAGAGCAAAACCCTGCCTGCCTGCAACATGCTTTTGCACGCGCTAAGTAAACAAGCCACAAAACCAGATTTATTTTTTTTCCCTCACTTATTAAAACAGTGGTAATCTTAGCTGCTAACTTGTCGCAATGCTGGACAAAAAACGCTTGGATATATGGGATTTGTCAGTAGACGGTGCCCGCATACACTGGCACCCCAGGAAATGCAAACCAAGCGTTCCCGTGGCTGAGCGGCCAATAACTCCATGCTTTGATTAACTTTATGAGGAAATGTCAAGACCCGAATTTCCCTCTATGGCCTTTGAGGAACGTGTGGGAAACCACTGGGGTATTTGTTGACGAAAATAATAGAGTTGTTCTGTACGGGAGCTTTGAGGCTCAGACTGACCCTGCACAAAAGCAACTCTGCTTACACCACAGGTACCTATAACTTAAACACCACCGCTAAACAAAACCTCAGCTTTAAAAATATTTTTCCCCTCGTTTTCCTTCCCTGGTTACGCGCTCGTGCACCAGAGAAGCCAGCTCCGCTCCAGCATCCCCCCTGCTCCCCGAGTTAGCAGCCCTCACCGCTTGCACGCAGCAACAGGAAAGAGACGAAACTTTTCTTACCCCCTCCCTTAAAAAAAAAAAAAAACAACAACAAAAAACTAAAAGAAAAATAAGCAAAGGCGACAGCACGACCAGCAGCACGGCCAGCAGCAGCGCCCGGCCGGCTGCCGTCGGGGAAAGCCGCCGGCACACGCACACCCCACCACCATCACCACCACCACCACCACCCCCCGCCCCGCTCCGCGGCCGCATCCCCCGCGGGCAGCCCGCCCGTCGGGGCGGGCGCGGTGGGTCCGCCGCCTCCCCGGGACCCCCCGCCTCACCTTCCAGCCGGCCGAGCTGTTGCTGTCGCCCTTGTCCTTGAAGTAGGGCACGCAGCGGACCATCCAGTCGTAGATCTGGGAGAGGGTGAGGCGCTTCTCCGGGGAGCTCTCGATGGCGCGGGTGATCAGGTCGGCGTAGGAGAGGTTGCCCCACGCGTTGCGCCGCGACGAGCACTTCCTCGGCGCCGCCGCCGGGCCCCCGCTCAGCCCCCCGCCGCC
>NW_010972820.1:8128352-8128845 GCF_000737465.1 Haliaeetus leucocephalus | reverse complement strand
CTTCTCCGCCGGCGGGGGCCGCGCTGCCGACGGCCATGGCCGAGCCGCCCCCCTCCTCCTCGTCGTCCTCCTCCTCGGGGATCATGGAGGCGGCGTCGGCGGGCGGCTCGCCGGCGGGCTTGGCTGGGCTGGCCTGCAGCTCGGGCCTCTGCAGGGGCCAGGTGCAGGAGCGGGGGCGGCTCTGCGGCTCGAACTCGGGGTCCAGCTCCACGTCCAGGGGCGAGAGCGGGGCGGGGGGCGACGCCTCTGCCATCTTGGTCTCCCCCGCGGGCGGCTGCGGCGGCGGGGCGCTGCGACGGGGCGGACGGCCGCCGACCCCGCTCCTCCTCCGCCGCCTCCTCCTCCTCCTCCTCGGTGCCGACGGGAGCCTAGCAGGCGGGGGACCGCGGGGCGGGCATGCCGCTCTCCGCTACGGGCTGGCAGGCTCTCCGCTGCACCCCGAGCCCCGCTCCCCGCGGGCGATGCGCACTCCGGAGCCGAGGGAGGTGGGGGG
>NW_010972820.1:8127097-8128329 GCF_000737465.1 Haliaeetus leucocephalus | reverse complement strand
GGAAAAAAAAAAAAAAAAAAATCAGATTAGGAGCCGGAGCGGCAGCGCAGGGCGGGCAGCGCGGGGCCGGGCGGTGCCGGAGGTGCCCGCGGCGCTGCCCTGCGCGCCGGCGGAGCGGCGGCCGCTGCTCCCGCGGTGCGTGTGTGCGTTTGTTTATGTTTCACTCCATGCGGATGCAGAAGTAGCTCCAGCGGGAACCGCGCTGTATCCAGCCGGGAGAGGACCCCCACCCCCGGCGCCTCCGAGCTGGCTCCTCGTCGCTTCCGCAGCTATCTTCCCTCTTGGGGGGGCTGGGGGGGGTGGTCCTTTGCCCCCTCCCTCGGCAGGAGGGCAGGGAGAGCGGTCCTTCAGATTACGCCGAAGACTTTTCTCCTTCTTCAGAACGCCCTAAAGGGAGCCGAAGTCTTAGCACACATCCAACTGCATGCTAGCGTAAGCCTGTCACTTTGCGGTGCCCCCCAAGCCACACGCAAGCAACCCCCCAAAATCTCGCAGCCGACGGAGCAGGGGGCGGGAGAAGGCCACCCCGGGGGCTGGTCGGTTAAAAAAAAAAAAAAGATAATAAATCCTTCTTCTCGCAGGGAAAAAGCAAACACAACGGGAACAAATCAAATCGCCAGTCTTCCAACAGGTCCAGAAGCTTTAAGCCCTCCCTAGGGCTGCCAAAGAGAATAGGTTTTGTTCCAGCATCAACACCACATTCATAACCTCCTTGCTCCTGCTGCTGCCATCTTGACAGTTCCCCCCCCCCTTCACTCAAGTCATTTAAAAAGCGCAGGCAGAAGAGGCAGGGAGAGCCACATCGGCAGGGGAGGGCGAGGGGGGGGATCAACAGCCACCTCCACACCGTCAGAAATCGGGATCCGAATTCACGGGAGGAAGAAGCAGCGCTGCTGCATGGTTCCTGCTCCTCCTGCTCCTGCGCCTTCAGCTCCGAGGAGCCTTCCCTTTAAAGGCGAAGGAGGGGAAAGCGGCAAACCGCCCGCTCCCTCTGCGAGCAGCCGGCGAGAGGCAACCGATCCGCCCGCGCCGAGCCAGCCTGCCGCAGCCCGCCCGAGCAGCCTGTCACCCTGCTCGCCGCCGACTTCCACATCCCTCCTCCTAACAACCACCGGCAGCAACACAAAGTTATAGACACACGCAGGGAGCCTCAACCTAACCGCACCGCACGGCTCGGCCCGCCCACGGGCGGAGGGGCGGGCGGCGTCCGCGCAAGGGGCCGCCCCGACGGG
>NW_010972820.1:8122116-8126965 GCF_000737465.1 Haliaeetus leucocephalus | reverse complement strand
CCGCGCCGCCCGGCTAGGCGGGAAGCGCTCGGGTCCCTCGGAGCATGCGGTAACCCTGCCCGAGGGTCGCGTTAGCCCTGGCTCCCTGCGCTTACTGGAGTTTAAAGGGCAAAACCAGGGGCGACCGTCTCGCTTTTCCATACTTCTTGCCTCGGTGAGGCCCACCGGACCAGGACGCTGCCCGGCTTCGGCGCGCGCTGCCTGGACTGCACCGTCGAACCAGCTCTGGCTGCCAGGCACGGCGGAGGAACAGCGCGCCGTTTCTTTTCTGACTTGTTTCCGCTGGCCATCAATTGCTGGTGCGCGAGTTGCTCCGGTAAACGTTAAACCTGGAGTCCAGTTTGGCCGTTTGAAAACTTTCATTCTGCCTGCGGGTGATACGGGAGCATGTTCAGACGTCCACACGTGAATGTAATCCCGCCGTACTCCCTCCTCGGAGGCTGTGCCCGAGCAGAAGGCCCTCCGAAGGAGCTCGCTTGAAGACGTAGTTAATTATGGGTTGGATAAAGGGGTGACCCACAAAGCCAAGGAACATAAAGCTATTAATACAGATGCAGTTATAAATACATTACATAGCAACGTGTATGTATCAGTTCTCGCCTAGCTTCGTATCGACCTAAACGAGGGACCAGATTTAGTACAAAAGTAGCTTTGTCTCTGATACCAGATATAGACAGCTGCACGCGTTGAGAAGTAGGTGTGCTGCTGAAGCATTGCTGGGTAGAATTAGCAGACAAATTAAATTATTCCTGATTTATTTAGCATTATAGACAAGCAATGAGATTTGAAAACCATTCAGTTTCATTAGAAAACGGCAAGGCCCTGATCCTGCGTGCCTTACACGTCCTGCTAAGTCAGGGCTAAGGCCCTCAGGGTCTAGTTAGGTTTCGAATTTAAGTGGCACTCAAGTTAGGAATAGTTCGGCGTGATTTTATTACAAGGGACAGCATTTCAGCACGCATACAATTAATCCTCAGTTATCTAAATATAGTAGGAGACACTGAATTAATCAGAATGAATGCAGGTTCGAGTAATGGAAATAATTTTCACTGCAGCTCCATTTTGGGTCACGACGTTGCGAGCCCTGCCATGGCTTTTGTTGTAACGTGGCCCCTTACGGGAATGCAGGGCAGCTCAAAAAGACACCAGCTACTCTGCAATTGTGATACTGGCATTCGCGTGTATGATTTAGCAGTTGGTAAGGGAGGAGAACCGCAGTAGCGCTGAAGAGCCAGGAACCAAGATCAGACAAGGCCGTGCACGATGCGAAGACGCTTAGTCCAACATCGCGTCCCCGAGGAGCCTCTACTTGTGGCTTTCAGCAGTTAGCCAGAGAAGGCCGGCTGCAAAGCTGTGACTGACGCTCGGCCCCTTCCCAAAACCTGCTGCTGCTTGGGGCTGATTTTGACCAGCGCAGAAACTTCCCTGTAGAGCACTTCCTCAGGTCCCCGAGGTTCCAGGGAAGCGTAGCACTTTGACCTTGGGCCGGATTACAAGCTGCAAATCTAGTCCTAAATGATATTATCATCTTCATTTATTTATTTAATTGGCATTGCATTACTGTACAGGCATTGCCATTAGGTCTCATTGTATTGGGTGAAGGCCCTGCACGTGGTAAGAAATGCTCCACTCCCTGGCAGAATTGCAGTCTAAGTAAGGCAGGCCAGGGCGGGTGAAAGGAAATAAGTAAGTAGTAACCCTATTAAAGAGATGATGGACTGAGGCACCAAGCAATTACATGACTGTGCTGAGGTCATACAGGAAGCCCATGTCAGAACTCAGAAATAAAACTAGATCTCCTGAGTGCCAGCCCTGGGCCTTTACTGCAAGATTACTTGCCCTCTTCAGAATTCACTGGTTTATCAGCCGTACAGTCTTTATCACATAAGTCATGGTACCAGTTCTTCACAGCTCCACACAGCACCTGTGTGCCCATGATACTGCAAGTTTAGAGGTGCAATTAAAACCACAGTATAATTGATCCCACACGTTTTACTTACCAAATGTGCATGAGCAAAACAGAAAGACAGAGGAGCCCTTCTTATCACCGTTCCGTGGCTGGGCCCACTGAAATATGTGTAAAAACTGATCAAAATTGAATCTAAAGCCTGCACAATTTCCAGTCTCTTCCTTTAAGTACTTTAATGCCCCAAGGGTGGGATTTTCAAAAAGGCTCTGTTTACGGGAGTTTTATCACTGACTTCAACAGGAATAAAGTTAGGCCAGCCCTGAGGCCATTTGAAAGCCTCGCTCGCTCGCTTTACTGTGCCTGCTTAGACTGGGAGTGTTTCTGGTCAGAGCTGTGTCTTCTTCTGCCTCTCCTTTTATCTACTATCCCCACTCAGGTTTACATGGAGAACATGTGTACCTATCAGGGTACCTGATTATATGGATCTGGCGGGGTCACAGTTACTTCGCAGCTCCGAGTCATCTCTGTGGGTGATCTCAGCCACACGTGGAGCAGGCAGGACCCATGGGTTGTGGGGCCTCTGGCGTACTGCTTTGGGGGAAAGTAACGTTCCTGTGACAGCACTCTGGGTGGGAATCGTCCTAAGCGATTTTTGCGTTAACTCTTTTGAGCTGCTACGTTCAACTACAGCAGGCTATTATCAGCTCAGCTTTCATTCTCATTCTTCCATTTTGTCGATTCAGAGTGTCAGCTTCCCATAAGAGTGTACCAGTTCATGGCGGTAACCCAGATATGATCCTTCCTTCATTCTGCCATAACCTACATTTTCCCAGGCTGGTAGTTAGAGAAGTGCAGGTCACATTTCTGGCTTTACCTCTCTTACACAAATATCCTACTGCAGAAGCATTGTTAGAGCTAAAGTTGCATGGGGGTGGGCGACCTGGAACTTCTCATCATTATAGAAATCTACTGTAAAACATACTGCCGCTCAATAAAACGATGTTATATTGCAGTTACATTAAACAACGGCTGATTGTCTACAGGGACTTCACACAAACAAGTATATGACGGGTTGGTTTGTAAGCCACCTGCAGCCTGGTCTCCGAGAAGTTTGTGTCCACTGCAATAACCCCATCCACTCCTCCCATCCACCCCGTGAGAGAGCGGCTCCCTCAGTGTATTTTTTGTTCTTCCCACAGTTCCCTACTATGTCCTTTAAACACAGACTGGGCAAAGGGCAGTAGGTTTTGTGGCTGATTCAGAGCAACCTGTGAGCTGATTAGAAAGAAATGTCGTCTATAAGCCGGCCAACTTCATACTCTGAGACTTTAACCTTTCTGCCCAATTTGGCTAGAACTGGCTAATGGGTTCCACAGTTATTACAGGGAGATTGGCTGACTGGCAGATAGACACAGAGCAAGGGTCCAAATTGTGCCACGGAGACATGAAGGATTTGCCAAAGACGGCTACAGCGTTCTGACTATAAAATTTTCCTCAAAGTGATGAACAGCAATTTAAAGATCAATTGAAGTTGGACTTCAGCCTGTGAACTGGCTGACTGACCGCTCTAATGGAGGGGAGGGGAAGGAAGAGAAGTACAGTAGCAAAAGGAGACAGTGACATTACTACTGTGGAGAGAAGAACTCTTTCCTCGAGGGATCTTGACAATTTGGGGACCGAACTCTAAGGCTAGAAGCACTCAGCTCTTCATACACCTAAACTTCAGCACCCACTGCTGAAGAATTCGTGACCCATTTCTGCACTGTGTGCACTACAGTGACTGCAGTCATCCACATTAAAAAACAGGATCACCTTTCTGGAAGAAACAATCTTTACAATGAAACCTCAAAAAAAACCTGGTCGCATAAGGAGCTGTGAAGCTGAGGGAGTGGGAAAATTCAACCCTATAGATTCAAAAATTGTTATTAAAGCGGCCTCACCTCTGCTGAAGCTGCATTGCCAAGGCCCACCGAAAAGCTGCACCTTGTAGGCCCAGAAAGGCTCAGCTTCTCGTGGCTAGAAGTAGGTTTCTAACAGTGTTTCGTACACTTAATAACAGCCACAAATAGCAGTGCATAGCGGTATTGCCAGCTCTCTCAGCTTTCTTTATGAGTCCTGCAACACTGGTGTTTTCCCGAGATCCCTGTTCTTAAAGTCCCATTAAAGGCGCATCTCAGCTTCCATTTTAAACCAAAAGCCAAGTTCCTGATGCGCCATGGATGTGACCCAAGTATACTTTCAGGGCCAGCAAGAAAGTAGGGAAAAAACCCAACCCTAATTGCATATTTTAAAACCTTTTAAAACCTGATTTTTAAGCTGGCATTACGCTACTCAAAAGCCTGCATCATAATTTTTGAATACTTGGAAGTACAGGCAGTTATTGAGTTTATATCATTAGGGTGAAACGAGTCAAACTGCTAAGATCCAGCACGAAACTCCACCTTTTTTTTTTTTTTTCCCCCTCCCCTACATTCATCTTCGGTGGCACAAAAGGATTTAATGTTCCCAACAGCAGTTTCTGTTAATGATCGAAGGAAGTATTTAGCCATCTCCCCATGCCTCCTGCCCCACCAGGACACCTCCAGGGACCTCCCCAATACCTGTGAGGACAGACAGACAGACAGCCAGCTCTCCCACTTGGCTGGGGCTGGCCCGAGCGGCCAAGTGCCGTTCTGCCCCGCCACTGACTCGTTGCGCAACCCGGGCACGTCACTTAACCCGCCCCGGTTACCCCATACGGGCTTAATTATACGCACTTATCGCTTAATTACTCCACTATTATGATTTAACACCTTCCTCTGCCCACACCCCGGCGGGCAGCGGCCCGGCCCGAGGAGCCGGCGGCGGGGTTCCCTCAGCGGGGCGTTTAACCGGCGGGGGGGGAGGGGCGGCAGAGCCACCCCCGAGGCGCTGCGAGCCCAACGGCCGGCAGCTACTCCG
>NW_010972820.1:8121885-8122092 GCF_000737465.1 Haliaeetus leucocephalus | reverse complement strand
CGCCCCGCCCCGCCCCGCCCGCACCAAGCTAGGCTGCGCCGTGCAAACAGATGATGTCATGCTCTAGAGCCGCGCGTGACCGCCGGGGCCCGCCCTCGCCGCCCATTGGCCGCCGCCCGTCGCCCGTCAAGGCAACGGCGCTTGCCGTTGGTCGGCGCCTCCACCCCGCCACCGCCCCTTGGAAAATAATAAACAATCGAGTAAAAT